>NC_051178.1:119444532-119477642 GCF_013339695.2 Rhipicephalus sanguineus
CCTCGAGTATTTGGAGTACCTGTTCCTTTTCACATTCTCTATTTGCTATACAGTATAACGATAGCGTAAGCTGCAAGCGGTAGTGACAAGTCGCGCAAAATTGTCTCCACATAATAGCACAGCGTCATAGTAAGCGCACTTTCATGTTGCCCTATCACTGGCTTATTGCTTGCATTCGTGTGTACCAGTGCCCAATTATCTGTTTCGATTTGAAAACAAAAAGCCGTTTCGGTACGCGTAAATCTGAGCAAATGTGGCAGTGAAGGCGGATTCATGCAATTATTAACGGTGGTGCTTGCGTCTCAAGGCCATTCGAATGGCTTGAATAATTGCTACGGCATTTTGCACTTACTGTAACACTGTCATACAAGCTCGATGCGGCTTTGAGAACTGATTCTTGCACCTTTTTCATTCGATGCGTGCTGTAACTTATTACTGTTATTACTTAAAACACATACAACGGAAATATTTTGCGAGTAAAGGTGCGGCCATACAATATAGATCGGCTTAACCTTGAGCATTTACGCGTATAAGGATGCCATATAAGCAAACGTTATAATGGGGTGTAACGCCCCAAACTACGATATGATTATGAGGCACACCCTAGCCGTGGACTCCGGATCAAAGGTGACAACCTGGGTTTCTTTAACGTGCACCTAGCAATTTCTGGCCCGAATGGTTGGTTCCTTGCTATCTCTGAGCCCCAAGCTCCTCTACCAAGGGTTTCAGTAACCTTTCTTCCACATTACGTGGACAATGCACTCCACATATATGTGGACACTGCTTTAACGCTTTAGGAACTTAGCTTCCTCATCGCACAGATGCACTGATCCTCGCCTCTGTATACTGCATTTGGTCCTTGTTAGAGGATAATCCCCTGGGCTGTAAAAGATTTGCTGTAATCTATTTTCCTTGCATCGTCACCTTGATCATCTCCCTGAGTTCCTATATTCTGCTTCGTTCAGTTAGTCGAGTTAGCTCAGAACTTCAGTCATGGAGGGGCGTAATTGGCTAAACTTTGCCGGACATAGAGGAAGTTGGTGGAAGAAAAGAGACCACTGTTGCGAGCCAGGAATAAACAAACGTAAAATAATTTATTTGTCCTATAAAGAGAGAGGGGAGAGCGAAATGGGCCCTGGTTGGTGGAAGGCTGGCGACCCGCCGGTGAAGTTGCATCTGGACACTCAGACCCCACCGCCCAGGAGCTCGGATGTGCTGTTGGAGGAGATGAAAAGAAAAAACTGTCTGTTAGGCATCGTGCGTACAAAAAATCAGCGTAGCGCTACAATAGGTAGTTTTGCTGTTACTTTACCGGCTTAAGCAGGACCCTACCGCTAGCTGCTATCTACAATTTGGTAGTAGTACGTAAGCAAGTAGATTTCGCCGTACTTTAACCAATAATTGTACAATAAGTCTCGCTTTACAAATGCAGATTAGTACGCCAGTTCACCAATTCGTGGACGCCGAGGATACAACGTATAGGTTGTTTTTCCTGGTTTAGCCGTTCAACCTGAACGCAGGGCGCTCGTTGCAGCCAGCCTCGTAGAGCCAGTTTATAAGCGGCTATCTCTATGTGAACTTAAAGCCTCTATGATTGTTTTCCTAGTTACCACGTACCTGAGACGAGGGGATGATTTAACCGTAGAACTTTCCACCGTAGCCGTAGCCGCCGTGGCCGTAGCCGTGGCCGTAACCGAATCCGTGTCCGAGGCCATAGCCGACAGCGACGGGGGCGGCGACAGCGACGGGAGCAGCGACAGCAACCTTGGCGACAGCGGGAGCAGCGACGACGGCGGCACCGTGTCCGTAGCCGAGACCTCCGTAGCCATAGCCGCCATAGCCGAAGCCTCCGTAGCCGAGGCCAAGGCCGTATCCTCCGTGTCCGTAACCGTAACCGTGTCCGACGGCGACGGCGGGAGCGGCGACGGCGCGGGTCACAGCGACACCAGGGCCGAAGTGGTCGCTACGGTAGGTGTAGGAGCGGGCAGGGGCGGCAACGGCCACCTTAGCCACGGGGGCAGCGACGGCGACCTTGGCGACGGCGGGGGCAGCGACAACAGCGGGAGCAGCAACGACGGCGTGGCCGTAGCCTCCGTAGCCTCCGTGGCCGTAGCCTCCGTAGCCGAGGCCGTAGCCACCATATCCACCATAGCCGAGGCCGTAGCCACCGGCGTTGGCGGAGTAGGCAAGAGCCAGAACAACGAGGGCGGTGAACTGCGTGAAGAAAAACTGAGTGTTAGGAGAATGTGATGTGCTCACGCAACGCGAAGTTAAGATCGCTCGTGTCTGTGATGTGCTACAGCTGCACTTCCACCAATAATTATCTACAGATCGAGCTGCTGAACTTAGCACCTTCCGTAAGCTGAGTAACTACACTTCCTCGAGCTATACTTTTCCGACTGTGCGCGCGTATCGAAAGCTCTTGTCTGTTCTGCTGTTGTCTCGTAGCGATATTAGTCCGGTGGTTTTGTCGAGGCACCTGTCCCAAGGGGGCACGGACAGCCCTAAGGCGTGCGACGGAGCTGGTGGGTACGTTTCCTCGCAGAGTCGGTTCTATCCAATCACAGAATGGGTGCTGCAGTAGTCGAATCAGTGCGTGGATACTCACAGCGTTCATGGTGTGTGTGGTCTCGGTGGAGCTGATGTCCAGACTGACTCTCCTCTGCTCCTGGTCACTCTTTTATACCTCGGGCCCAAGTGGCCGCTTCTCGTTTCACCTTCCGCGCTCTCTCCGCCACCGGGGGGGACGCGAGGAGGAGGTGGGGCCGGCCGCGTGCGTCGACGCAACACGCTTTCCGTTTATCGGACCGCTATCGGATGCCGGGGCGTGTGTGGAATGGGCGGCGAATCTGGTTCAGGGAGAAGGCGGAGGCCCCCGGACAATGCGGCGCCCCTTTCGCCGCTCGACCCTCGCCGGACGCTGCGGCGGCCAGCGGCGTGCCGTCCGGCGCCGCGGCCGTACTGGCGTGAGCGCTCTTGCTCACTCACTCACGAACACACGCTCCTTCTCTCCGAGCATAGTGCGCTGCAGGCAGCGCGGACTTTGGCCTCCAAGGCGCCGCTTTTCCGCGGGTTGACGGCCCTAACTGGACACGTCCCTCCGGTCATCTCTCCTTGATTTGTCCTTTGCCGTTAGCCATGAAATTTTAACGTGTATCGCATACTTTCGTTTTGTCGTGTCGGCCTTGTTACGTTTCCGCTGAGATCGTACGGCTACTCTGCTTGTGCGAGATTGTGCTTTGATTCCCGCAGCAAAAGGTCGACAACTGGGCTAGTTGGTAAGGTTCCATAATGGTTAAAGCAGCGCAAACAACACGGACGAAGAAGGAGACACAACGAGCGCTTACTCGCAACTGAAAGGTTTACTAGAGGAAACATAAAAAGAAACAAAAAAAAAAGAAATGAACTCAAATTTGCCAACTAGCGAAAAGGCAAGAAAAGCAAAAACTTCACTAAACAAATCTAACATCTTAACATCAGGAAGCAGTACATAGGTATTAGAACATATCTCGTTGTCAAGATATGTTGTCATATGAGTAAGCGCTCGCTGTCTCCTTTAGTCCGTTTTCTTTGCGCTGCTCTAACCGTAATCAATTCCTGCCCTGCTGTATGAACGGAAAGAAATTCATATTGATAGCCCATATTTTTTTACGCTGCGCACAGTGTGCACACGGAGAGAAAGGTAGCAAGCGTGGATGCGTTTTGCTTGAGGCTGCATCTTTGCTACTCGGAGCTTGTCTTATTTGTATACACTCGGACTAATGGTATGGTATGATGAACTTTATTCGGGTTCTGAAGGTTGACGCGAACGGCTCTCACGTCTGGACAGAAAGGGTTCTGTGGGCAAAAATTAATCCTAAATGAATATCCTTAAAACAACAAACTATGCCCTGCCTGCTGCACCGGAATATTGCAGGCTACCGAATCGGGAAAAAATTATAGGACAGACGTAGAAAGAAGATTTTGAAGAGAGGAAAAATAATAGTATTACTACCTGCTAGGAAGCCACAGGCAAGGGAAGAAGCCGGCAGATCAGCGAATTTCATTAATATTATTTTTGTCTACTACGCATAATTTATCCAGTTTTGGCATTTCAAAGTCTTGTTCCATAAATTTGCTTGACTTACAATTGCTCTTGATTTACACAGATAGATCCGGATCTATCTGTGTATCTATCTGTCGAAGACAGCCGTCTTCGACAGCTTAACCTGACTGTATCCCACGTGTGGACAGTAAAGATTAACCTTACCGCCGCATCCTGGTCCTTCTGGACGTCCTGTACTGGATCTAAAAGAACTCCCCTGCGAAGGACTCGTCGCCACCAGTCTTTTTCCTTGACACAGTCTGTGAAAGGCGCAAGACACTGCCATAGCATATGATCTAGAGCGGCATCATTCGGTCTAATGCAGCAAAAAAAAAAATTCAGAGCCCTTCCAATACTGTGAGGATGGAAGCCAGAGATTCTGCGAGTATGGTGGGTCCAGTATAGAGAATATTGCTCTAGTGAACTTATATATAAATAATCATTATTGACCATATTGAACGAATAAAGAGACATACACTCAAAGATACCAGTGTTTCCCTTGCGCATGCCGCATATTACCTCGTCAACGGCGGCCAGCGGCTGTTTCAAAATGAAATCCTGTAGTACATGAGAAACCCCGTCGTTTCAAAAGTACAAAAAAAAAATGGCATGACTTTAGTTTCTTACGCAAGTGGCCTTGTCTTTGAGGCAAAATTGTTCCCGTCATTCTGTCATTTCGGCGAAAGCATACACCTTCATGTTTACTTTTACGCCATTTACGTTTTCTCGATGCAATAACGCTGGGTTAGTTCAGTTAATCGGTTCGCCGAAAATTGTTGTTCTACGCGTCTTTTGTCCGCGGGCGCTGCCAGCCAGAACTTGCCCATACGCAGCTACACTGTAATAACAGCCAGAGTTTCATATTCTATGCTTTGTACAGGTTCACTTCTGCCGTAGACGTATAGAAACGAGAACTTATTGGCTGGCATTAAGACTTAGGGAGGAGGCGTTCAAGTTGCGGCTCAAACACTCGAAAGACAGAGCGAAGGATATGGACACACGAACGCACAGCTGCACATTTTCTGTATGCAGCTGCACCATTTTATGAACTTCCCGCAGCGGTGGTCTAGTGGTTATGGTGCTCGACTGCTGACCCGCAGGTCACGTGATCGAATCCCGGCGGCGGCGGCTGCATATTGGATGGAGGCGAAAATGTTTGAGGCCCGTGTACTTAGATTTAGGTGCACGTTAATGAACCCCAGGTGGTCGAAATTTCCGTAGCCCTCCACTACGGCGTCTCTCATAATTATATCGTGGTTTTGGGACGTTAAACCCCAACAATTATTATTTTACGAACTATTCGGAAAGTCAGAGTAAATAAAAAGAAGAAAACTGATGTCCGAGAATGTCGCCTGATCTATATGTTAGTCTCAATGATTGCATGCACCCTGACATCAACACGCACCGCGACGCACATGATTTTATTATCGTTCCTCAAACTGCTCGAACAAAGTGGCCAACGTCTCATCACCGTCTGAGATTGAACCAGCGAAACCGGGTCTCAGTCGAGACCGCATGATGCGCTTTTCGTGCTTTGCTTCTGCGAAGGGCCCGCCGATGATGGCATGCACACGTGCCGGATATTGATTCTCGCGTAAGATAGCTCAGGCGAGATACCCTCCGCATACCGCAATACCTGGAAGAAGAACATCACCGTGGCGTCCTTCATATGTCTCACGCCTTATGCGGGCTATGTATTACCCGGCCTTACTTTCCACTCTCCCATGCCGATGAAGGACTCTCGTGCACCCCACAATCCCGCGTCTACCCATCTTCGTTCTATCGTATACAGCGGCGTTTTCGTGAAATATAGTGTCGCGCTCTAGCGTGGCATGCAGGCGCGCCAATTTGTCTCGCGCGATGACCGTAACCGCCTCATCGTCCGCAGCTATAGCCTCGGGGCTTCCTTTCGCTCTGTCGCTGCAGTGCGGTGAAAAGGCGCGCCGTACATCCTCCAACGCTCGATGTTTTTCTCACGCAACGCTTACGCTCTACTGGCGACCGTGGACTGCCGGAAAAAATGACTCGCGGGCTCTTGTTCCGTGTGCACTTTCTCGCTCCACCCTTTACAGCGATGCTGTCTACCATGTGCCGCCGCCGCCGCCGTCGTCGTCGTCGTAGTAATAGTAGTAGTAGTAGTAGTAGTAGTAGTAGTAGTAGTAGTAGTAGTAGTAGTAGTAGTAGTAGTAGTAGCAGTAGCAGTAGCAGTAGTAGCAGCAGTAGCAGTAGCAGTATTTGTAGTAGTAGCAGTAGTAGCAGTAGCAGTAGTAGTAGTACTAGCAGTAGCAGTAGTAGCAGTAGTAGTAGTAGTAGTAGTAGTAGTAGTAGTAGTAGTAGTAGTAGTAGTAGTAGCAGTAGTGGTAGTTGTAGCAGTAGTAGTGGCAGTAGTAGTAGTAGTAGTAGTAGTAGTAGTAGTAGTAGTAGTAGTAGTAGTAGTAGTAGTAGTAGTAGTAGCAGCAGCAGTAGTAGTAGTAGTAGTAGTAGTAGTAGTAGTAGTAGCAGTAGTAGTAGCAGCAGTAGTAGTAGTAGTAGTAGTAGTAGTAGTAGTAGTAGTAGCAGTAGTAGTAGCAGTAGTGGTAGTTGTAGCAGTAGTAGTGGCAGTAGTAGTAGTTGTAGCAGTAGTAGTGGCAGTAGTAGTAGTAGTAGTAGCAGCAGCAGTAGTAGTAGTAGTAGTAGTAGTAGTAGCAGTAGTAGTAGTCATAGGCGTGCGCAGGCTTCTCCATTAAGGGGGGAGGCATGTTTGACCGCAGCGCCTCCCCCCCTCCGTTTGTCCAGTCCGAAAGAAAACAAACCCTGCACCACAATGGATGCAAAAATGAAAATGAAGCGATGACGTTCTTCTCATAAAGGCCTGCCATTGGTCCGCGGCTTCGCGGGGTGAAGGTGGGAAGTAAGCAGTTCTTTGAATGCAACATCAGGAGTCCTTGATCGATCCATTATCGTATAAAAAAACATGGTTGATCCCTCCGTCATAGGAATCGGAATAACACGAAAGCAAACGTTCCCTTATAGAAGTAACTGAATGTTTACTGTACATTGATATAAGAGACTTTGCACAATGTATATTGATGCCTGGCAGCTATAGCACCGTTTAACGTGGGTGCACCCACTTTGATGCTTGGTGGTACATCTCCATGCCGACGACTAACGTCCATGTTCATTGATTAAACAAACCCTTGTGGTGGCTGTAGTAGTTAGCGGTGAAAGCGTAATCAGAGAACGAGTTGTGATAGCCACAAGAGCGTCGCATATTGGACGCAGAACTTGGTCGCCATTGAACACCGCGGCCGCACTAGAGGGAAACGCAAAGCGCGTCGTGCCGCCCCGGTAGCCCGGCGGCAATTTTTCTCGGGGTGAGCGCGTAGGCGGGGAACGCGGTGTTACAGCCAGGTGAGGCAGGCGAACGTCGCAGAGCTATTTTTTGGTTTGATTAGCGTGATGCTATGAGCGAGGCCGACGCTTTTACGACGCTTGTGTTAAGGTCGCCACCTCGCGGTGTGTTGAGGCATTGACAAAATTGCGCTTCTATTGAAAACGCGCCGAATGGGACGGACGTGTAACGCGTTGCAGGTGCTAATCGCGGAGGCAACAGTAATGATGAATTACTTTACTTTGCCACTCCCAGAGGGCAACACCACCCCGCCGACCGGGAGAGTGGTAGATATAAAAGGCGCGTTTGGAAAGCCTCTAGGGTCTGTGACCGTGGCGCAGTGGATAGCGCGCCCGGCATCTGTTGTACCGGACCGAGCGGTCATGGGTTCGATGCCGGTTGACGGAACTTTTTTTCTTTGCCATCTGATTGTGTACATTTTTTCGACGTCATTTCCGTGACGGAAATACGTCACTGAAATCTTGGTGGACCCCGGCATAAAACACTTTCGTGTTTAAAAAAAAGACAATGCGTAGCCATAACTCTGAGCATCAAAAATGACGTGAAAGGTCCCGACTGAGTGAAGGTATGGGGCAGAATTGGCGCCCCCCTTTAGGTGATATGGGGGGGCCACCCCCCTGCCCCCCTCGTGCGCACACCTATGGTTGTAGTAGTAGGCGTCACGCAGGTCACGTGACCAGAGGGGAGTGAATAAAGAAATAAACAAAACGAAATGATGATGATGATGCTCGAAATGATAATGGTGGTGATGATTATGACGGCGATGCTCGTAGTGTGCAAGCGCACATATTTCAAATATAGCGGCGGATTTACGACACCACGTGATCTCGCTAGCCAATCACATACATTCGCGCGCTTACAGTTTCGTTGTCCGACGGTTTGCACGGCGTGGTACTGGCTGAAGTTCTTTCTTTTTTCCCTCATACTATACTACTTACACACGCGATAAAAGACCAGTCAGCGATGTTTAAAGCGTTCTCTTTTAAGAACACTACAAACTCGCTCACGGAAGCTTTCTTCGCTGTCATCATTGTGATGGCTTCTACCAGACACCTAGCATCGAAAGCATTGACGGTGAGTTACACGTCATGATGTAAGTTAAAGCAAAAAAAAAAGTACTTAAACGAGTGCGTTGCTTCTTTGCCGTTTGACGCTTCGACGGAAAAAAATCAGGAACATAATGTGTACACAGCGCTAGAACTGCGCTCTCTCTCTCTCGTTTCCTCTATAAGCTAGATAAATGGATGTTACGAGTTGACAGCTCTAACACCAAATATCGTTGATAAACCAACGAGCGCCTCCTTTGGCCCATCTAAGCACACTGGATGTGCGGTCATAGACGTATGAAAGATTTGTTCGCTGCTTTACCGCGCGGTCGCAACAGCGCCTTACAGATGTTATCCGTCAGTGTACAGGGATATGACGCGACTAAAAGCAGCTGTCCTTCTCACAGTGTAGTTTCTTTTCTTTTGTTTACCCATCGTTTGTTGCCCTTCATGGTGTGTGAAGTGGTAAACCATGACAAGTAACAACTGTACGCCCCTGTTTCCTCTTCTTTCATCCATCTTCCTCAAGAAATGTATACCCCGTTTTTTCGTTTTTTTCTTCCTTGTGGTTACTGAAAGGAGGGTTATATGTATGTTTCTGTTTTCCATTTCCTCTGCTTGGGCCACAGAAGGACAAAAACAAAAGAAAGAGTTGTACCAGAGAATGAAGGAGATTGAGGGGGTCGTAAGTATCTAAAGTTATGTACAGATATATAGGAGCGAGCAACTGAGTCCGGAGTAAATGTTTCGTGCTTGCAGTACTCCCGGAGTGAAACGCGGCGTAATTGTTATAATTTTAACGAGTTCTATGAGTAGTTGCGCTTAGTAACCACGTAGGGTCGCTGCAAAGGTAATGTTGGATACGTTGTAAGAGTTTGAGTCAAAATTACGCCAACACAAACTGTAGGCGCTGGAAGCCAAAGTATGTGCATTACTTATAGCCTACTTGTAAGTGCGTGCGTTACTTAGATCTACACGTCTAGCCGCCTACGAGCTTGTGCGTTAACTCGTTAACTTGATGCATACCCAAATTAATATGGCCTGACATGAACATATGACAAACATAAATGATGGGTCGTAACACGAAAATCATGATATGCATGTCATGTATACGTCATGCTTTACATGGCACGGTTTTGGTGCTCGCGCGGTCGTTTTTTTTTTAAACTTAATAAGTATATACCGAAATTGGTACGGCATGATATGAGTGTATGACGAACATAAATGACACCTCGTAACATTAAAATCGTATCACGCATATTATATACGTCATGATTTACGTGACACAATCTTATTGCTCTCACCTCCATTTCATTAACTTGACATATACCAAGATTGGCATGGCATGAGTACGACAAACATAAATCACAGGTCATGCATGGCATATACCAGAATATACGTTCCATTAGCATGGTATATACCAGTATGCTCATGCATGCATGTATGACAAACATGCGATAGTGAACGGCATGTCCTGACATGAATGTTTTGATTTATCTCAAAGCAAAACAATGTAGCTCCTCGCTGACTGCTTCGTATGACGTCGATTACCACAGCGCATGAGGTCTGCCGGATTTTTTGTCTTGTTTTCATGCTGTTGGGTTTGCAGGAACGATAAAACACTGGCTTTAGCTTACGCGGATACCGTGTTTGCGATGAGGAACATACGAAGTTCTTTTTGTGTTCGCAGATGTTTTGATGTTCATTTTTTGTTAGCAGTGTTCGCAATGTGGCACTCATGAGCATAGGTAGGCGAAAATTGTGGCGCTCACTCAGACTCACTTAAGAGATATATTTTGCTCCTAGGGCTCACTCGGACTCAGACTCACCAAAATTTTCTTCAGCTGGGCTCACTTGGACTGACTCACTAAACTTTTTTTCAACTGGTCTCACTCGAACTCAAACTCACGAAAGTATTACTCATGCGGGCTCACTCAGACTCAGATTCAAGGCCCGATCTGAGTCTGGTGAGTCTGAGTGAGTCGACTCATGAGTGAGTTTACCGCCCTATGCTCATGAGGGGCCTCGCCTGTACTTGGACAGTCAGGTATATAATTTGTGAACTTTGCATCTAATTTTCATTGTGTTTTATTAATCTTAATTTTCTCTTGTGCTCTTCCATATATAGAACATTGGTCTCGAAACTTTTAAAGGCGAGGAGAAACAAAAAAAGCCGTGGGAGTAGACATTCTTATTTGAAGCATGTTTAAATTGACACGGCTGATGCGAAGGGCAAGAAAGGGCGCTCGGGGGAGACGCCATTCTCTGGGAACTTGCCGGAGGTTGGCGTAGCTACGATGTTGCCCAAGCTCAAGAGTGACCACTCGATCACGATCAGCACATCTACAGAGCAAACTGCATTCCGGAGAAAGAAATAGAGCTGGTTTAGTGGCGTGCCGTTGCTTAGTTCCCAGTCATTTGCTTCTTTTTTCTTCTTCTTGTGCGTAGTTTTGCTATCGCCGTTAACGCTTACATACATATATAAAAAATGAAAGGACGGAAAGGCGTTGTCTCAAGTCATCGGAAGCTTACCAGCCCGCAACCGAGTGGTATGTATAAATTCTTTCGTTATTTTTCTCTTTTTCATTCACCCCTTTTGTGCCTCTTTTTTTTTTTGCCTCCTGTCTCGCCGTTATCTCTTTTCCGCGCGCACTGTCTCAGTGGCCCGAACGGACTGTTACCGAGTTATCCTTGGCGGGCGAGCGCGTGGCAATATGCAAGTGCGCCAGACCAACCGACCGGCTGGCCGGATCGTGGGCCGGCACTGGGCAAGCGCACAGCACCGGAGGCCACAGAAAAAAAAAAAAATGTTGCGGCGATGCCCGAAAGACAACGTAACAACTGAGTAATGGAACGGAAACTCCCCAGGCCGCCGCTACCACCACCACCGCCGCCCGCCGACCAACTCAATGCTTCTTTTCACCTTAACCGCATAGTTCTCCTTTTTGTCTTCGTTTGTGCTTTCCTTCCTCATACCTTCAATTCGCTGCGCACCACATAGTGGGAGTCTATGGATCGTAGCATATTATGCATACATTTGCCTCGTGTGGACGATTTTATCTTTTCATTCGCGGGAGCCACCATCTTGGCCGTTTACTCGAACGATTTCTCAGTTTTGAGTACCGTGACGTCAAATTACCGAGGTCCGTTTAGTTGTTACATACACAAGACGGCGACGTTACCAGTCCAAGATGGCGGCACTTTAGTGTGTCCGTTAAGCACTCTATATACTCTGGCGCCGCTCATACGCTGCACACATTTAGATCGCCCCAGTACATTTTGCGGGGATATTCCTCCACAGATTACGTTGCTCGTTGCACGGAACTCCTCAAGGCATTGGCCTACGGAAATATTTAGGCTTTCGCTCGCATCGGTATCGAAGCACGCTACACGCGAAGAGGTGTACAGGCGAGTGGAAAGGTAACAGAGAGGTGTAGGAGGGAGTGGGGTGATGTCAGGGCAAGCGATCACGGTTCACCTTGGCGGCCTCGTGTACGTCACAATTGGTCGTACGTGGCCACCCTATAGCTCGCTAGCCAGCTGGCCAGGCTGCCGCCCGGCCGTTTGTGCGTGCGCCTTCGGAGCGTGTGTGGTTCGGCGGCGGCGCCATCCTCACTGAGGCGTGTAATATCCTTCCTTTGTGTTGCTGTCTCGGCCTAGTGGCTTTTCGGCCCCGATGCGTTTGAGAACGCATTCCGACAAGGTCGTCTCTGGCCTCGGCGTGAGGGAGCGCGCGGAAGACCTCTCGCCGCGCGCGCTTAGCCTCATGCGACGCGCACGGGCTCATTTTCTCGCGCGCTTTGCGAGCGAGCGCGCCCGCGCGCAAGGCGATTATGATCCCCGGTGCCAAGTCGCGCGAATGATTTTCCTTTGTCTTTACGTGGCTTCGCTTACGCTGCGCGTTCGTCGTCGGCGCTAATGAGCGCTGACAACAACGCGCTGGATGACGACCTGCCCTCGCGTTGAGGCGAACAGAGGGGTATTAAGCGACAACAGAGGGGGGGGGGGCACATTGGACGTGGTAGGCAGTATACGACAGCTGCACGTGTATTAAGGAGAGGTGTGCGATGGTGTTTTGGGATGCGACACGACGAAGGGGATGCAGCGAAGATGCAGGAATGAGTCTGCTCTGTGACAGCTGTTGGGTTTGAATACTTTCTTGGGATTTTAGATAAACGCATGCCTTAGTGGGAGGAGCAACACCAACGGTGTCAGGATGGTTACGATGACGCACGAGGAGTTATGAGCATTAAAGCGACGCCGCAGAGATGAACTTGTTCTACATTTCGGTTTGAATCTCGCTTGGGATTTTATACATGGTCGCTACTTGTGAGACAATATATAGACCGGTGAAACCACTCTAGCCGGCTTTTGTCACTCAATTTGGGGAGATTCCGTGATAAACTTGCAGTTTAATACACTTATCGGTGATTTAGCTCATCTGGACTCAGGACATGGATGCTGGAATATTCTTGCATCCGTTGGAATATTCGTTGCAACGCGCTTCCACATCATTGCATGCCTTATTGTAGATACACCACGATGGGCGGTGTGTCCTTCGAATGTAAATGTGATGAGAGCTTTAGGTTATATATATATTTTTTTGATACCACGTGGTATTTCGCTTTGTGTGCTGTCGTAGAAAATTTCGCCGTATAAAACGTTACTTGTTCTTGCCAGCATTTCATAGTCTTTTTTTCACATCTGGCCATTTCCTATTACTGACGAATTCTATAGCTATTCCCTCTTCATTGGTGCTGCTCCAAATGCCCGTCCATGTCATTTATATTCTTATTTGCGATTTATCTTATTGACATTTATTGCATTCGGCGTGCTTTCTTTTCCTGAATGGTCTTTTTCTTTCACTGCTCGTCTTGAAATCCTAACCTGAACTTGATCGCGGTGCGGCAGAGCATAGTTTCCGTTTTATTCCTTAATTTTGTTTGTTCTGTGAGATGAAGTACACTGGCCAGGTTCTTGCACGGTGTTTGAATGCGTGCTGTAATATGTATGAAATTAGGCGTCATTGTTGGCAGCGCTCTCTGGTCTGACATCGCAGCCAGGCGCATGTTCACTGCCAACTGCGTTTCACGAATAGTAATGCTGAGACCCTGCGCTTGGCTCCGAAGGCCTTGCCGCGGGCGGTTCTTTTTTTTTCTTTTCTTTTTTGGCAAGTAAACAGCGAGTCTGCCGAGAAGGCCTGCGCAGCGGCAACCGCTGCGCAGAACTGTCGGGGCGTTATACGCTGTTGCGCAGGTCGGGGGTTCAATTTCTGGCCTCTGCGTTGCATACTGATGTGAACGAAGTGAGTTGAATACTCGGGCTTCATTGTTCCGTAGGAAAAGAACGACCAAAGAAATCCTCAGCTTGCCGGCGATGTTTTATAAGCACTCGAAGGGCAGTATTTGTTTTCAAGGTTCGCGGGTTCCTCATTGTGTAATCAAGAGCACGCGCACGAAAAGTAAATACTCAAGGACAGATATAGAAAAAAAAAGAAGCAAAAAGACAGAAACGAAGTGCAGAGAAGGAGTTGGAGGGTGCAGCAGTCACTGGTGAGTCTATAGACCAGGTGCAGTCACTCGCAGCCATATTTAGAGCAAGCGTATGTAATCTTGACCACTGTTTTTATGACCTGTAACCGACGCGGTGATCTAGGGGTTATGGTGCTCAACTGCTGACTCGAAGGTCGCGGGATCGAATCCCGGCCACGGAGGCCGCATTTCGATGGAGGTAAAGTGCTCGAGGCCCGTGTGCTTAGATTTAGGTGCACGTTAAAGAACCCCAGGTGGTCGAAATTTCCGGATCCCTCCACTGCGGCGTCTCTCACAATCATATCGTGGTTCTGGCACGTAAAACCCCAACGATCATTACTATAATTTTTATGACCCGTCCGCGCGGTCTTCTAAGGGCGTTGGTCAGCACAGGGGCTCTGCGTTTCGTTACGTCACAGCTCACGGCGAGCGAACATTGGCGGTTAGCACGCGGTAGCGGAAGCCATCGTGGTCGTATGTTCCAGCTGACCCGCCGGCCAAATATGGCTGCCCCTATAATCACCGAAGATTCAGATCTATGTACTACGCGATTAACTTAAAGAGAAGGGACTTAATAAAAACCAGCAAAATAATGTAGTCAATGAATGTATAGCGGAAGTTTACTGTGCGGTTTCAAGTGTATTGTAGTAATTGGGATGTAGATGTGAAGAAAGTAAGGTGGACAAAAAGACGACTTGCCCCCGGCAGGGACCGAACCTGCAACCTTCGGATTACGCGCCCGATGATCTTACCAAGGGAGCTACAGCGGCGGTCGTCCCTTCGTCCAGATTATCGGCTATTCATGTGCACGAACCCTGCGAATGTTAGTCAGCGCCGCTCGTAGCCATGACGGCGAACGTGGAACACTTTCTTTTTGCCGGATGGCGTCACGTTCGGTACGGTCCCTGCTAACGTTCGGCGTTCATTATCTGCTGGTTTTCGTTAAGGTTGCGTCGAAGAAAGAAACGAGCCCTCAAAATTTCCTTCCTTCAAAGAGAAATGACTACGATGAAAGAGATAAGAAAACGGAAAGTGCCCACACGTTCCTTTAGTAGAATGGTTTACTGGGTTAATTGGTAACCCATCTTGACGTGGCCTGCGCTAAAAACGACTAAACGAAGGGGAAAGAAATAGCACAGTACTGTGTCCGCATTTTCTGTTCCTTCTTCTTAGCCGTTTTGTTTATTTATTTATTTTTTGCGCTGGCCGCGTCAAGTCACGTTTTTAGAGGTGGCTGGGTGGTCACGGTGTTCTGCTGCTGGTCATTACGTCACGGAAGTGTTTTATTCAAGGCGGAACACCGTGACAAAATTTAAAATGCGGTGCTCAGTGGCGTTTCCGTTCACTTTAAAAGGTTCCTCGCGGCTGATTCGGCACCGTGATCGCACGTGCTCTGTTCAGGCTGTTTTTCTTTTTTTTTTTACGCAGTTGACACGTCTCCCGTGCATGTGTGACTGTAACCTGAAGCGCCGCAACACAGACTGCGGTAGTAGCAGTAGTAAAAAACTTTATTTGTTGCCTTTTTCTCGTGGAAGTCCCAGAGGGCGGAACCTTCAGTCCAGGCTCTTATTTGATGCTGCAGTCCGGCTGGCCCGGTCAATCAGTCTTCGCTAGTCGTCTTGGACTGTGCTGGAAAGAGCGTCTTCCCAATGGGAGGGAGAGGAATTGGGTATTCTAGGTTGGCCAGGTGGTTTTGGTCATTCCTACATGGAATGGTAAAATTCCTTACTGATAGAAAACATCGCGAAAACAAACAAGCAAGCCAGCAAACAAACAAACAAACAAACAAACAAACAAACAAACAAACAAACAAACAAACAAACAAACAAACAAACAAACAAACAAACAAACAAACAAACAAACAAACAAGCAAACAAACAAACAAGCAAACAAACAAACAAACAAACAAACAAGAAAACAAACAAACAAAGCAAGCAAGCAAGCAAACAAAAACTCGGGGCGAGCATTGTCTTCCAACTGATGACCTTTATTGACAGGAACGCATTGTATATTGATGCCTCCTCATCACTCCCTAGCCATGTGAGCTGCCTTGCTTTCCATTTTTGTGCTGTCTCTTTTGGGTGGAAATGGTTCTGTGTAACTCTTTCTGCACCTCTGTGCATAATGTATCGCAGTCAATAAAAATCATTAGTTGGAAGTCAGCGCTTGTCCTGTGTCATGGCTTTTGGTCCCCGCGTTTATTTTTCTTTTTCTTCTTGTGGTTTACCATCAGTATGAATCGCAAAGTAACCCAGTCTACCGCTTTACTATTTCTTACTAAAGAAGCCATGTTACCCGTTCTTTTCCTAAACACAGCGCATTCAGACAGGTTTCCGACTCTCTATCTCTCTCTATCTCTCTACACTTATTGTTCTCCCTATCTCCATGCGCTTTAATTTCATCGTAGTGAAAATAGTGTACATATAGACAGTCTGGGACGATATCTGGCAATGATAACCCCTTTCTTTTTATGTAGGCGAATACTTCCCACACTAACGAGTAGCATGGTGTCGAAATTGTGCTGTTTCCTTCGGTTCTTGTGTTCGTGAGGTTCCCGTTTACGAAATACGTTTGCCTCTATAAAAAAAAAACGGAGCGCGATCTGTATTTTCTGAATAAAGAAATGGATGTCATTGTTGTTTATTTTTTAACAGTGGCAACGGAGCATTGTGGTGACCGGGAACTCGGCAGAGATGTCTAATGTGCGCTCTTAAATTGTCAGTGGTGACGTATGTTGGAATCGAATACCCTCTTGCGATCATAATTGTCCCGTGAGTTTAGGTGCAGCGTGGTAATCCTAAGCACGTGCGTAGTGCCTGGCCTTGCAAACTTTCGTGAATGTGGATGTTCGTCTTGCACGTATTTGCCAGCATCGGCAAGCTGTAGCGTAAAAATCCGAGACACAGTGCTCTGCATAGCTGAATCATTGAACGTATCGATGTGCCCCAAGTTTTCCCGCAGAGGAACCGCATTATGTGAACGATGGAAATTAGTCTTCTCTTCAGGTAAGCGCAGTGGGCGCTCCACGAAAGGTCCCTGTCAATAATCACACCTAGGAAGCGATGGTTCGTCTGGTATGAGACATTTTGGCCGTTGATAATAACAGGATATGAAGTCATGGCCTTGCGTGTGAACGCGACCAACGATCATTCACAGCGCAAATGTAGTAATAATAATTGTTGGGGTTTTACGTCCCAAAACCACGACATGATTATGAGAGACTCCTTATTGGATGGCTCCGGAAATTTTGGCCTTCTGATGTCCTTCAAGGTGCAACTAAACATAAGCACACGGGCCGCTAGCATTTCGCCTTCATCGAAATGCGGCCGCCGCGGCCGGGATTCGATACCGCGACCTTCGGGTCAGCAGTCGAGCACCATAACCACTAGACCACCGTGGCGGGTACAGCGCAAAGGTAAATGAGCACTAATCTTATTTTTGATCGAAAGTGTTTTGTGCACAGTTAACCTGCCAGAGGGGACGAGTAGCGCCGGTTCTCTATGATCATAGAAGTGTCAGTATCTCTCTAAAATGTACCTAAACGAAAGAGCAAGATCCTGCCTGTCCAGCTGCAGCGAGCTGCGTGACGCTCTCGTTTGTTTCTCCAAGTTGTCTGACCGCTCCTGCTCTTCCTCTCGAAGCAGTCCGGAGTCTTCCCACGGACTCGTCAAGGTCTGCCGCATCGCGCGGATGCCGCGGTGTTTCTTTCGCCGCGAGTGCTGCGGCCGTTCCTTTGCGGAAGCATCGACACCGGCCAGGGCAATTGAGAAGGAGGACAAAAGAATAGGAACACTTGGAACTATGAGAATCGACAGCACGATGCCTCTCGTTTTTATCGCCCTGGGTACTGCTTCAAGAACGCGGTTTTCAAGTGTCCTCATTTTTTATATTCACTGGAAAAATATATTTAACTTCTTGTGCCACAACACGGGTGGAGCCAGAAATATTCTTCGGAGGGGGGAGGGGGGTTTTAGCCACCTTTTATGCATGTTCGTGCGTGTGTTTGTGTGTGTACGTGTATATGTACACGTGTAAAATTTACATTTTTTTTGGAGGGCGGAGGTTGAACCCCTCCACCCTCCTTTCCACTGTCTACGCCAATGTGCCGCAACGAAAAGGGACCAAGCATGTGATCGTACAAGTTCGCATAAGCAACGTAGACAGGTCACCTTCGATAGCGTCTCCTAATGATTGACCGGTGCTTGTTCTTGCGTGCTAGTGATTATGGTGCTCGACTGCTGAGCCGAAGGTCGCGGGATCGAATCCCGGCCGCGGCGGCCGCATTTCGATGGAGGCAAAATGCTAGAACCTCGTGTACTTAGATTTACGTGCACGTTAAAGAACAGCAGATTGTCAAAATTTCCGGAGCCCTCCACTACGGCGTCCCTCATAATCATATCATGGTCTTGGGATGTAAAACCCCAACAATTAATATTAAAAAATATGTGATAGTTCGTTTAGAAAACATTTGTCACGGTCAGGCCACCTTCGATGGCATGACCGTGGCATGCCATCGTGACATGCAAATGTTCGATGGCATTGATCGGTGCTCGTTCTTGCGCACGATCGATCAGCTCTTCTGCGCCATCTTCTTTGCGGATACGAGCCATCAGTTGTTTCAGTTGCCATCAGTTAGTACACGCGGTCACGAGGTTGCTCAGCGACTCACGATCAACGAGTCTGCTCATTCAAATGATCAGCACGAGGTCGTGAATTTGTGTTGACCGCCTGCGCTGTAACCTCCTTACGTATAGGAAGAATCAATATGACTTACCAACCTTGATGCGCCCAAAAATTAGTGACTGCACTTCTCGTATGCACATTTGTTCGGGAACAATACGAGCAGCCTCCAAGCGCAGTTACACGTGCAAAATGAATTCTATATGTCTATCTCTCTATAAGCGGAATAAGCGTTCCCTCTGTCTATTTTTGTCCCTGAAAAGGGGATCTCCGGATTGGAAGCAGCGTGTTATGTATTCTATCCATAACACGTGCCGTCAATTTTGTTTATTTTCGTTTCCCGGGCGCCGAAGGGGGCATTATATTCCGTATACATTCCTGACGTAGAGCCCGACGCGTCGTTTCCGTATATATGTTGCCTCGCTAGGCTGGTAGAACGTCTCTTCGTACAACTACGGGAGTTATTTTTCGTTTCTTTTTTCTGTGGCTGCGATCTCGATGACAAATATAACGCGAGCAAGCTATTGTGCGGTTCCTGTATGAGCACGTATGGGAGGTTAACAAAATGTCAACAGCGGAAACTAAACTTATGCAGCACAGAAACTTCTCGTTCTACCGCGTCGTCAAAAGGGGCAGCTGCATATAGAGGCGAACATCCCTGTTCCCTATCCAAAAATGGAACAGACCGCCGCCTCCGGCTTATGGAAGTTCGAAATCGAATTCTTACGTTTGCAACAAGTGTCGTCTCTCCGGTGCAGACGCTGCCGGCAACATTCCGCTTTCCAAAACGTCGCTTTCAGTTCCGAAAAAGAAATATTTATATAGATTACTCTATAGATTGCCAGCTTTGTGAAAGAATCTGTGCCGTCGCTATTATTATTTTTTCTCCCTTAGGCGGTGCGCGTTGGGGTCTAGGTAAAGCGCTTTATGCGGACCGCCCCGTTGTATGGAAAATTGACACCTGAAGTCGTCAGCACCGAATCTGTCGATTTCTATATTTGAAATGCAACGGTCGTGCTACACAGACGTTGCTAAGAAACTCAGTAAACACCTAGAAGACACCTAGAAGACACCTTAAAACGGCGAGACATTTTTCTGCAGTTGCCACGAAACTGTTGCTATAAATACTAGATTACTAAAGAGCGCCGCACTTAAGAGAGCTCTTTACTGATGACGCAATCACCCTTTTTTTACGCAGTGGGAAGGAGCGCCACTAAAAGTGTAAGAGCGCTGTTATGGGAAGCGTCGCTATGAAATACCGTTGAAAAGCGGCGTCAACTGCAGTTCGTTTGAGCGTGGCAGACACACGTTGAAATGCCTCTTTCGCAACTTGCCAGACCAGCCACGCGATGAAGCGAAAGCATTTTTCGACCTTATTTCACGCCCTCGTAGGACGCGGCGTGCAAGAAAAGCGCAACGTCACGCAATGTCACGGCGGCCATATTTCAATACGTCATAAAGCCAGTTACTCCAGTCGCCTGCGGCGCATACCCACATACCACCGGTTATGGCACACGACGCGAAGACGAAGTGGACGAAGTAGAGCGCTCACCGGGCTTTCTTTACCTTTTTACTCACGCGAGCGCACCAAGGACTAAGTGGTAGTCATGCAGAACCATCAACAGTACTATCGATACTATCGATAGCTGAGTCACTATCGAACTACCCTCTTAATCAAGTCCTCGTTAAATGCTGGCTACATCCAGGAAACCAGACAAACAATGTCCGGTTTCCTAGCTATATATTGGCCTCGAGGCCCACCACTGGAAACGCCGGCGCCACCGTCGGCGTGACGTGCTTGGCAGGATCACGTCGGCCGCGTCGGCTGCTTGTGACGCACTGCCGCGTGCTTTGAAAACGAGTTTCAAGTCCCACATGCGCTGCTGTCTGTTCAAATTCGGAAGTTTTCTCTCATTTTCTACTCAATTGAAACCATTGTAATAGAGTGGCTGCCTCCGAAGGCGACGAACATGGGGCTCTACCGCTCGGTGCCGCAATGCCGCGCTTACGCAAAGGAGCCCAGTGTCAGCCTGCACTGGTAACCGCGGGACAAGAAACAGCGTGAAGCATGGGTTGTAAAGCTAAGAACCGGCAAGTAGCCATCCGCTACGAGTCTTGTGTGCAACAAGCACATCCGCGACGAATACTTTTGTTACTGCTTCGGGCCTGCGATGTTCGGTGAGTAGCAGACAGCGCGCACTGAGACGATGGCTCGCGCGCGCTTCCCGCCGGCAAATGATGCTTATCTGCCACAGGATGGTAAAAGCGCTACCTTTTACCACGTGCGATGCCATATCTCAGAACCCTCCAATGCGACCTCTTGATCGTCGCCCCCGTGCTCAGCGTCCACAAAATCGGCTGCAGATGCGCAAGTCATTGTTTAGATACGTTAAATTAAAAAACGCACAGGGTCCCTTATGCATTCGTTAAAGATGACTAGAAGGCGAAAGCCATCTTCTTCTTCTTCTCAGTCGATGTACTGATTCTCCCGCGCTCCCCTCCAAAAGCGTTCTGCGCCTAACGCGGTTTTGCACGGCCTCCGTGACCGATCAGGAGGCAATGCAAAGCGACCACGACGTGTGAATACGTCATCATGTGACGTCACATTATGTGACGTCATAATGACGCTACATATTTTGGGGATCTGTGGCGTCATGATGACGTCATATGGTGACACCATCACGTGACGATTATTTTTTGCATCACTCGTGTTGACGCCGCCCACGCGGGACGCCGACGGGCAACCTTCCTATTTGATGAGGCATGCACTGCTTGATAAGCTACATAAATTTTGCATTGCCTCCGTGATCGGCCCACCGGCCAACCCCATGTATTTTCTTGGAGCCTCATTTATTTACGTGGGAAAGATGCCACCCTGTTGGCGTTAGACACGACACTGCTGCCAAAATTGCTGGGGTACATGCCAAATAATTATTATCCTGTTTTGCGGCTGTTGGTTGCTGCAATAATTTCTATTTTATTCACCGCTATTTCAAGTTCATGTGGGTCCTAGTTCACAGCCGACGTTTGCAGAACAAGTCCGCAAACGTTACTGCATTTTCTTTCTTTTCCTAGGCATCGCATGCTACTACATGCTGGGTCTCGTAGACTGGTTCTTCTTCCACCAGCAATCTCGAAGTAGTGAAGCTTTGGTCTATGAATTTGTTGATGACAGAGAGCGGCAAGTTCACTGGAATGCAAACGGAACGATAATTAAGGAGCATTAAAAAAAGGCGTCGCATTTGCTCACGTTTTGTGTGAGCACCAAACGAAACGAATGCGCGGCATAAAGAAACATAAGCAGCGGCATTTGCCCGCTGAGAAGACCGATCAATATGCAGTGCGAGACAACTTGTCAAATGACATTGAAACGTACCCGAATGTAGACCAAAAAAGAAAAAGAAAAAATTTGGCAGATCTCACGTACCGTGGGAATCGATGTTATGCGAAGCATGCGCGCAATGTTGACTGTACAGTAATTTTCCACATTGAGCGGAACGTTATGGAATGACGCTAGAGAAATATCGAAGTGCTATACGCACACTCATATGTTGAAGGGTCGCATATCTATTATATAACCAGTTGTTTACAGTTGTGTAACGATGGCAACAGCAACATGGGTGTTAACAACACCAGACGCGGTAAGCTGATATGTAGTGCTTATATTCTTCAATGCTGGATAGCGCGAATCCGGATAGGACATAGAAGGAACACAGATGCACAGGACAGGCGTTACTCGCAACTGAGCTTCATTCAGGCAAGTTTCCCTAGATATATACACAGCCGAGTGGCACGCGCAGGCGCACTGCACGTAGGTTACAGTCACAGTTACAGTTGTTATGCTTATACTTGTCCGTTATTGTGGAGAACGCACGCACGTTTCATGAAGCCGTGTGTATGTGTAGAAGGGGTTCTTGACAGTTCTTGAAGAAGGTCATCGTCACCGTGATCAGTGTGCACCAGCAGCTCGACCGGACTTGTTAATCGGATCCGTTCGTGATCGCGGCTATGAGGAGGCAAGTGTAGTGAAGTATGAGGTATAGTGCAGCTGGTGGAAATCGTGGATGCCTCTTACGAGTTGTTTCCATCCATCTATGATGCCCCCTATCGTGGACGTGGCAGCGAGGTCTTTTGATGCTCTCTCCACAGCCAATCCGTCTTTCACGCAGTATGAGGACCAAGCGTTGTTGGGTCTTGATAAATCAATGTTGAAGTCACCGTAATGATGAGAGGCCTGGTTCTCTCAGCAGATTTATTGTAGGAAGCACTGACGCCGGTTTTTGAGTAATCCACGTGATCCGCATTGCGGACCACATGGACGAGTGTATAGTAGTCAAGCGTCTTTCAGGGTGTTCTGTGTTCAGTTTCCTTACTTTCCTTGTGTCCACCGCTGTGGTGTAGCGGTTAAGGTGCTTGGCTGCTGACCCGAAGGTCGCGGGTTCGATCCCGGCCGCGGCAGTCACATTTCGATGGAGGCAAAATGCTAGATGCCCGTGTTCTGTGCGCTCTCGGTGTACGTTAAAGAATACCCAGTGGTCAAAATTTCCGGAGCCCTTCGCTACGGCGTCTCTCATATCATATGGTGGTTCTCGGACATAAAACCCTAACAATTATTATTATCACTTTCCTTGCCTGTCAATGTGTGTGTTCGCGGTTACTGTGTTGGTTGAGACTCTGTATCACCTGTGGCACATACCCGTATAACATTAACTCTGGTTTACGGGTATGTGCCACACGTGACTGAGGGAAAGGGTTTCATGACGTACGCGACAGGTATTTTGCGTTATTCATCTCATCATCAGTGAATCGTGCTCGTCATACACTGATCCCCTGCTATGCCAATTTTGGTATATTACAAGTTATGGAGACAACCAGGAGAGCGCCCAGGCGTAGGCGGCTAGATAGATAGATAGATACGTAGATAGAAACGCCCAATGTGCCTGAGGTTCGCTAAGAAATGCTTCGCATTTAAAACACTGAATCGTCGGGACGGCAGATCACAAAGTTGCCATGCGCACCGAAGCCGCAGTTGTAAGGAAATTGTTTTTGAACTGCTCTGATAGCGTCCGCGCAACAGTAGTTGTTTGTTTACTCACAAATTCTAATATTTTGCGGCCTAAAGTTCACAGCGCGGTGTCAAAATGCGCTCGTAGCAAAAGCGAAACCATCAGTACGAACATACATGCAGACGCTGATACATGCACAGGCACCGTCAGTCGTCGCGAACCCGTGCGATCGCTGGCTTGGGGCTTCTTTCTGTTATGCTCCGTTTGGTTATACAGGCAGTCTACTCTAACGGGATATTTCACATAGTTTGCACTCAGCGAGTGACTACCTTTCGCGCAAGAAGCCGGTTCAGGGGTCTGCAACGCGGTGACAGCGTGAAGCGGGTGCTCGGTTTTCTGCAAAGAGACAGCGACTGTAGACTATCTTGTGCTTTCAGTTCGTCGTAAATGATTATTTTGACATTAAAGAACACAGTTCATTTCGAAAGTACTTACAGAAATGCCCTGGAGGGCTTCCGCGAGGTGTTTTTGTAGAGCGCCGACAGCAAAACCTATGGGGAGCGCGCCGGCGGTATCCTGCCTAGCACGCAATCGAGGCGCGTCCGATAGAGGGCGACTCCGTAACTCCTCGAGGCCAATAGCTCTTTAAGCGGGACCTGATTAGGAATGTATCTATGGTGAAAAAAAGCCGGCAGATCCCACGCATTGTGGGAATCGATGTAATGCGAAGCAGGCAGCAAAGAGCTGCATACATCGCCTTGTATGTCATTGAGGAAAATGCGTGACATGGTTTTCATGTTAACTCCTGTTATTTATGTTCGTCACACAGTAACGTCGCGCAATACCAACTTCGGGGTTGATCAAGCTAGAGAAACGGCCGCCAGCGCTCCATGAGCGTGGCACGGAAGTCATGCTGTACATGACATGCGTGTCATGATTTTCATGTTAACTCGAGTTTTTATGTTCGTCACACAGTCACGTCGCGCAATACCCATTTCGGGGTAGATCAAGCTAGCGAAACTGCCGCCAGCGCTCCATGAGCGTGGCACGTAAGTCATGCTGTACATGACATGCGTGTCATGATTTTCATGTTAACTCGTGTTATTTATGTTCATTACACAGTCACGTCGCGCAATACCAATTTCGGGGTAGATCAAGCTAGCGAAACGGCCGCCAGCGCTCCATGAGCGTGGCACGTAAGTCATGCTGTACATGACATGCGTGTCATGTTTTTCATGTTAACTCGTGTTATTTATGTTCGTCACACAGTCACGTCGCGCAATACCAATTTCGGGGTAGATCAAGCTAGCGAAGCCGCCGCCAGCGTCCCATGAGCGTGGCACGTAAGTCATGCTGTGCATGACATGCGAGTCATGATTGTGATGTTAACTCATGTGTTTATGTTCGTTACACAGTCACGTCACAAGATACCAATTTCGTGGTAGATCAAGCTAGCGAAACGGCCGCCAGCGCTCCATGAGCGTGGCACGGAAGTCATGCTGTACATGACATGCGTGTCATGATTTTCATGTTAACTCGTGTTATTTATGTTCATTACACAGTCACGTCACAAGATATCAATTTTGGTATATATCAAGCTAGCAAAATGGCCGCGAGCGCACCATGAGCGTGGCACATAAGTCATGCTGTACATGACATGCGTGTCATGTTTTTCATGTTAACTCGTGTTATTTATGTTCGTCACACAGTCACGTCGCAAGATACTAATTTTGGTGTATATCAAACTAGCGAAATGGTCGCCAGCGCACCATGAGCGTGATGGTGCGCACCATGACATGACATGCGTGTCATGATTTTCATGTTATGACTTGTCATTTATGTTCGTCATACAGTCATGTTACGCCATACCAATTTTGGTGCACATTCGATGAACCAAGCGACCTTGAGAGCACAAAGTCGTAGGCGGCTAGATAGATAGATAGATAGATAGATAGATAGATAGATAGATAGATAGATAGATAGATAGATAGATAGATAGATAGATAGATAGATAGATAGATAGATAGATAGATACGCTCAAAGTCGCAGAAGTTCGCTAAGAAATGCTTCGCATTTAAAATTATCGATAGCACTATCGATAGTACACTCGATAGTACTATCTATAGTTTAAAATCAACCGCGCGTACTCATTGCAGCATAAGCTTGGTTCCTCGAGTGCGTGGTATATGGCGGAGCAGTAGGACATGGCTGAGGGGCAAGGAAGTTGACAAGCTATTGTCCCTTCACCAGAATGCTTGGCTGACACATGATAAATAAGTTTAACTGGTCAGTTGTAGCGGAAAGGGAGCCGTTACACGTGGCGGTACTGCGTGGCTCCAAATTTATACCGAATTCGTGAACGCAAAATAAAACTATCAAGAACTATGTTTGTTAATTCTAAGGTGTACCTGGCTATTTTGAACATGAATTCATTGATTGACGTACTCCGGCATTATAGATGTTCTCTGGTAGTGGGCTAACGCAGAAGTTTTGGCAATGTCACCTGCCAACAACAGCATAATTATTCAAAGCACTATCGATAGTATAATCGGTAGTAATACCACTGATGGTACTATCTATTACACTATCAATAATACTATCGATAGTTTATCGATAGTAGTGGTTCGATAGTTTCTTTACACTATCGACAGTTTGAAAGAACTATCGATGCTATTGATAGTCAATTTACCGATAGTTTTGCATCACTACCAAGTTGACGAAGTAGACGAGCAGCTTGCGTGATTTTTTTAACACGAAAGTGTTTTATGCCGGGGTCCTCCAAGACTTCAGTGACGTATTTCCGTCACGGATATGATGTTGGTAAAATGCATACTAACAGATGAGAAAGAAAAAGTTCCGCCGCCGGGAATCGAACTCATGACCTCTCGGTCCGCAACGATAGGCGCCCGGAGCTCTACCAACTACGATACCGAGCACTTGCACGAGGTTTTACAAACGCGCCTTACATCTCTCACTCATTTTCTCTCGCATGGTGCTTCTCTGTTGGCGGAGTGGGGCGGGACGGGGCGGGGCAGGGCGTTGCCGCCGTTTGTGAGCGGTGAAGTGGAGGACTGCGTCATGACACTAACGAGCACCGTGCACAATCTCGGAGGCCGAGGTTAGAGAGTCTCGCTGCCAGCGGGGGACGCTGGCCGCGCTAGCATAGGACAGCCGCCCTAGACCAACAACACTAAATACTCTTCTAGGTGGTGCTGCCTAGACGCAGTTACGTTCTTTGGCTTTCGCCTCGTGTTAACGTGTGACGGCTCGTTGTCGGAGTAGTGCAGCTTCCACATGCACCCACGGTGTTTCTCCGCCGCCGACTGCTTCGAGGGCGATAGCACCGATTAATAAAACTGCTCCAGTAAGCACTGCAGAAAGGCAACGATGTCGACGGTCGAATGTCACG
Organism: Rhipicephalus sanguineus; assembly: GCF_013339695.2. Classification (NCBI taxonomy): domain Eukaryota; kingdom Metazoa; phylum Arthropoda; class Arachnida; order Ixodida; family Ixodidae; genus Rhipicephalus; species Rhipicephalus sanguineus. The sequence continues at coordinate 119,471,680 of NC_051178.1, forward strand.
CCTTCGTGGAGCGAGACAGAGGCCAGCGAGACGTGGAGCGCCTGCGCATGTTCGCGACTCAAGCTACGAACCTTTGCCTTTCGTGTCGCTGAAGCGCAGTGTGGCAGCGTATGCATGAGCACAGGCGTAGGTTACCCTATTACTCGGGAGCGCACACCTTGCGTTTCTTTCCTTAATTGACGACGCTTTGAAGAAGTGCATATCGAGTACTAGTGTTTATAATGTGCTTGTTGATGTCATCTTTGCGCAGGATTCACGATACGCTGTGTCCAGGTATATGTTAAAAACTTCACCTACCACAACGGTTAAATCATGATCATGGGCGTTAGTCATCGCGATGGAGATGTGCCACTAGGCGTCAACGTGGGTGACTCCACGTCAAGCGGAGCTATAGCTGCCAAACACCAATAGACATTGTATAAGCTCTCATAGATCAATGCACAATAACCAATCAACTACTTCTGTCAAGACATGTTTCACTTTCGTGTTATACAGATTCCTATGACGGAGGGATCAGCCATGTTTGCTTGTTTTTCATTTCTTTTACTCCTGCGACGCTGCAAAGACGAAATGGATAGCATGCAGCTGGCGCGTGCATTTTTTGAACCGTGTTTTCTAAACCACGACCTCGGAACATACACATTTAAGGCTTTCGCCTTAAATCTGTATGTTCGCGCAGTTAACCTTGCTGGTGACCTTCCGTTATCGAACTGTAGAAGGGACATAGAATCGCGTGGCATGATTGGCGAAGAAGATCGACATACGCACAACGCGAAAACTGGGAAAGCACTGGAAACGATAGCAGCTCAATAACCATAACAAACGAAGAGACAGGTAACCGAGGCATGGTAAGGTATAACGGAGGCTATCTGCCATTCATTAGTTCAGTGTGGCGTGGCGGCTTCGCAGTGCAGTCTATGTTGTGCATTGAGCTGTTGCACTGCACTATATATAGAGAGAGCTGGCTATCGATTTACGACGTTACATGCATTGAGGGAAAACGTTTAAGCCACGCAAGTAAAACATGGTGCAGCAGAGACATAGCGGCTGACGTGGTTACCTTTACCCATTCTCTTGCAGTATAGTGGGCAAACAGCGAAAGGTCAGCACTGCTTGTAATATTGCAGTCGTAATATCATTACGTTGTGATGATGCAGTCGACGGAAGACGAGAGTACAAGTGGGGCAACTCTTTCGAGGTACCACACGAGAGTAGTGAGTTACAGCGCATCATTATTTTTGCTTATCCCTCCATTAGTGCCCGCCCACGCTTCAAGCATAATGAAGGGGAACGGTTAAGGAAGTCAAGGGTTAACGAAACTATACGCCAATGTACACACTGGAGCAGAATTTTGTGGAGCGTACTGCGCTATACAAATATGAAGAGGCAAGTAGTGACGTCAGTATATAGTTCCTTCTCGGAGTCTTCTGATTGCCCAGGCAAATTACCTCGTTCGTTCTTCGTTATTTTTGTCGGCAGTGCAGTTCAGTTCTCGAGGCAAGGTAACTAAGTTACGAAATGCATCTTTTTAGAGGCACGAGCACCGAGTGACGCTCTTGTTGCTCTTCCATGCACTTCCGGTCGAGCACTTACTTCAGTTTTCCGAATATTCATAAAAAGTCCTCTAAAATCAAAGTCGGCGGTTCTGGTCCAAGTTATGTTTTATTTTATACATATGATATCGGAGTGTAACTTGACTGATGTTAAGGACCTATTAACTGTCAGGATAATTATTGAAAATTGATTTATTGAGTTCACTGAAATCAAGGAGGTTTTTATAACCTCGTTGACTGAAATATAACGAGCAGCTGGGATCGTTGCGGCACCTGGCGGAGCTGATATAGACCACGAGCTTCGTTCTACGTGGCCTCTGAGATCCGCTTCCGCAGCGCGCGATACACCGAGTTAAACCATATGACGCCGACGTGCGAGTGCCACTGCCAGTGATAGTATACATACATACATACATACATACATACATACATACATACATACATACATACATACATACATACACACATACACACATACACACATACATACATACATACATACATACATACATACATACATACATACATACACACGGCCGCTCGATGAAAAAAATTGGCCGCGTATTTGCGTGCTTCGCTGCAAATGTCGTGTAAAGACAATAGAAGAGGCGCTGCGTGAGATATGAACGCCATCTGGCAATACGTCGGGAAACATGAGTGCTGTGTTGCGTGCTGGTAGTCCCGGCGCAGCAGCAGGCGAAGACCGGCGGTGACCAACGCGACCGGCGGGGACGCCAGCCAGCCCGAAAACGCGGTTTGGCGCGAAGCGCTGAAGCAGAGAAACGTCCGCACTCAACGAGTACTCTCCACACACTCTTTTATTTACACGTCGCCTGGGTAAAACAGGAACGCCAGAGCGGCGCCCACAACCGGCAGCCTGAAGGCCGCCCACAACGCTGCTTTTTCATTTTTTAAATATTTTTTTTCACCTTCTTGGCCTTCTCAAAACTAAAGTTTTTCAACACCAACCCATGGCATTCGCACAGTGCAATACAGAACCGAAACCGAAACACAACAATGAGCTCGTGCGAAGGGCACGGAGGAAGGCAAATTTCAGCGCAGTCGCATTTTCAGCTTTGTTGAAACAGCGCTCACTACGACGACGAAGTAAAAGAAGGCACAGGACAGGCAGCCCCTGTCCTGTGCCTTCTTTTACTTCGTCGTCGTCTAGTGAGCGCTGTTTCAACAAAGATGAACGCATACCAACTCGCTCAAGCTTCCATTCTTATGCATTTTCAGCGCAGCTTAAGAAACTAGGGTCCTTAAAATTACGTATGTATGCATTTTCTATTAAAGGAACACGCCACCTAATACTTACCTAGTGATGTTGCACCTCAGATATGCATGATGTAAAATATGTGGCACAAAAACCAGCCGACGCGGACTTAAAAGCTCAAACAGACGTTTATTAGCGTCCGCATGAGCCCAGAACCTCAAGATGGCTCCTTCGTTCCTGGTAGAACGCGCTCGCGAGCCCGCTAGCCCAAAACTCGTCTTCGTCTTCTTGAAGGCTGAACGCGGGAAATTCAACACATTCCCGGCCGCGCAATGGTGTCGCGTCTTTTTGGTCAGGCGCTTTCGGTGTTGTATTCTCCAAAAGTCCTCTGTAGGCGTTCATGCTTCCGCTTCTTCGATATGGCCTTGAGGTGTATTCGTCAGCCTTCTACCTTTCGAGCTAATCCTTCACATGCCGAAGCTTCTCTCGCCATTTGGCGTAGAGACTGAGGACGTCCTCTCCTGCCAGCTCGGGGATGTGGGCGAGCAGGTTCATAGGGCTCTCAGCACATGCTGCTTCGACGGTTTCAGCAGCAGGCGCCTGTTGCCAAAACGGTCCAGCGATGTCCTCACGTTCAGGTTTTATTTGCTGGGAAGACAATTCTGTAGTCTTGGGTCCGATTCTTGCAGAACTTGATGAGGTTGCGTCTTCTTGTGTGAGCAGTGAGGGACGCTCTTGAATTTGCTGGATGGCAGCACAGTCTTGCGTGCACAACCAATCATCCTTCGGGCGATTCGTCAGGCTACCCAATTGTGTTCGACTTCCAACAGTCTGCTGATGCAGACACGTCACACAATGTCCTGGCTGTTTCTTTTCTGTCTCTAATTCAGCATGGCGTTGTTCCTCGACCAACTGGTGCATCTTGATCAGCAGGGGGGAAATCAGTTTGAGCTTCTCCTCCGACACAAGCAGCCGCTTGCGCACCTCGTCCAGCTCCTGAGTCAAGTTCTGTATTTTGGACTCGTACTCCATCGACACGTGTGCCTGAGCAGCTTCCCTCATGACTTTCTCCAGATTATCTTCAATGTTCTCATGAAAAGTTCGCCCCTCAAAAAGCAGGCGTTGAAGCTCCTTCAGCATGATTGCATGGTCCGTGTGCTCCCGCTCACGAGCAGTCTGTTCCTCGCGCAACTTCAATCGCCGCTTGGCCATATTGGTATCCATCGAAGTGGTCTCCTCGATCAAGCGTCCCTGAACTTGAACTTGTGCATCATCGTTCTCCTGGATGCTTCGCTTGTGGATAGCATAGAATGCAGGCTCCAGCCTCTGACTTTTGCGTGCTCGAACACGCTCTTCGATTCGGGTCTCATATCGCTGGAGTCTTCCTTTTTCCTTGCCGATGATTCCACGGAATTCTTCTGCAGTGTCGAGTTGGGTGGTCATGTCCGTTAGTGGGGGGTGAAAAGTCTTTGATGATTTGGGGTCCGTGCTGCCTTGTAAGGTCCACCCACGCTTTTTCACGGTAGTCAGCGTTTTTTCGTTTCCTGGTCTGGAAACTTTTCCGGTCATTTTGACGTCTTCCCGCTGCATTCGCCTTAGCTTATCAGGGTCGCACATAGTGGTTGCATGACGACCTTTGCAGCCCGAGCATGTAACTCTACGCCTGCAATCCCTTGCTCGGTGTCCTTTAAATGTGCATCGAAAGCACCGCATGTCGGCAGAAAGAAGTTTCTTCTTCTCTGGCAGCGATAAGTCCATGCTACATGACTCTGTCAAATGCTGCGTCGATTTGCAGAAATTGCAGCTCGAGTTCGTTGCAGTTATAGCAACTTGGCAGTGAAGTACTGATGATGTTGGGACTGCACTGTGAAAGTGAGGACACTCGTTGTCTTTAGGATGAGTCGCCTCGTCGTATCCTTTCTCTTCTGCAAAGTCACTCCTTTCGAGGCTCTCCACTTCAATAGAGACAAAGTGAAGAAGACGCTCTGGTTCCGTATCATGCTGAACGCTGTGGGAGCTTTCAGGTTGTGTCGCGCAGGATCGATGATATGCCACGACGATGTCACGTGGTAATGCCCTCAGCAGAATGTCGCACAGCATCGATGAAAAGGATGACTTGCTGATGCCAAGCGCCTCCAGTCCTCGCGTGTTAATGAGCACATGGTCATATAACTTGCGCAGTTTGGCCACTTCGTTAGACGAACGCACAGGAGTAAGCCTTCGAAGTCTTGAGAAATACTCCTGCTCCAAGCGCTTTTTGTCACCGAAACGTCTTTTCAGGATGTCTAACGCGTCTTCGTAGCATGTTTCGGTGGTAGGAAGCTCCGCTATAGCTGCCGCTGCGTCTCCTTTCAAGAACAGCCTCAGGTAGTTAAATTTGTCGCTAGTTGAAAGATTGCCGTTCTGGTTGATGACCTGATCGAATTGTTCCCAGAACTCGCTCCACTTGCACAAGTCACCAGCGAAAGGGTTAATCGTCAGCTTCGGTAACTTGGCTCCTGGCCTACCAGAAGGTCCCATAGCCGCTGGCACGTCGCGAACTTCGATGTGCAGTGACACTGGAGATGTTTCGCTATGCTGGCGGCGTTTGCTCTGGAGCTCGGCTAAGATGCGGGTCGCGTTGTCCTCATATTCAATTACGGTAGCGTACTCCGCCTCGAATGCCTCGTCACTTATGTGGCTCTCCATCTCATCATTAATCTTCTTCAGCTCCTCGTTATTGCTCTTGAGCCTCTCATAAATCGAGTCGATCTGTCGCACTGTCGCGTCATCATTCTCAAGTAGCGCACTTGCCTCTTGTATAAGCTTGGTGTTCTGGGCCCTTCGCGTGGTCCTCTTCATCTTGAGCTTGTCCATGGCGATCAGCTGATCTGTTGGTCTCCGTAGTTCGCGGCTGTTGTTCCAGTCGGTAGCCACCAGCGATGTCCCTTGACGGTAGCTCCCGGCTGTCGCCTCCCGGGTTTAACGGCACCAAATGTAAAATATGTGGCACAAAAACCAGCCGACGCGGACTTAAAAGCTCAAACAGACGTTTATTAGCGTCCGCATGAGCCCAGAACCTCAAGATGGCTCCTTCGTTCCTGGTAGAACGCGCTCGCGAGCCCGCTAGCCCAAAACTCGTCTTCGTCTTCTTGAAGGCTGAACGCGGGAAATTCAACACCTGATAAGTTTACTTTTGCTCGACAACGTCACAA
>NC_051178.1:119477742-119532763 GCF_013339695.2 Rhipicephalus sanguineus
TCCTGTCATTCCGCAACGAGGTCAGACAAGCGTCGATTCTACAGTGGAACGCAAAAGGCCTGAGGTCCCGCATCTCATCATTCCGACCGTACGTATTCACGAATCGGATTCCCGTAATTGTTATCTGCGAACCAAACATAGAAAAACCTCTCAAACTATCAGGGTACGAAGCTTTTGTTTCTTCAACGTGCGTGGAACGCAGCAAGGTGGTTGTATACATTCGCACGTATTTTACGTATGTTCACCACGCAGTTCAACCACATGATGACAATCAATATGTCTGTTTACGTGTAAGAAAGGAGAAAGTGTCATTCACACTCATTGGTGTCTACATATCGCCAGCCGGACGATTTGAACAGGACAGACTACGAGACATATTGTCAGCAACTAGTGGCCCTTGGGTCATAACTGGTGACTTCAACGCATCATCACTTACTTTGGGGTAGTTCGACGATCAACGCTAAAGGAAGAAACCTCGTGTCATTCGCCTCTAAGCACGACCTGTGTTTTATAAATGATGGCAGTCCTACATACCTGCGGGGGCTTACGTACAGCAGTTGCCTAGATTTGACCCTGGTATCCAGAAACTTCCGGTCGCAAGTCCAGTGGTTTTCAGACATTGAAACACATGGTAGTGACCACATTCCAACTTATGTGCGAATCAGAGGTCTTACCAACTCCTCCTCTAGGAATAAAATACGGAGAATCGATTGGCAAAAATTTCAGCGTCTCATGGAAAATGCATGCCGAGAAGACTTTGGCCATAACTTGGAAGATGTTATCAAAGAGGCAATGAGAGAAGCTTCCTGCATGCTCCCGTTTGCCGGCAAGCGTTCAGACTTTGACGTTGAACTGGAGAAACTGTGCACGCTTCGCCGAAGGGCGGAAAGGAGATACAGACGCACGAAGGCAATATGTGACTTAAGGCTGGCACGGCGCATACAGAAAAAAGTCCAACGACGTTTGGACAAACTTGAAGAGCAGCACTGGAAATCATTCTGCGAGTCATTGGATCCTCGCAAGCCATTGTCACACATCTGGAGCACTATTCGTGGCTTGCGCTCGACTCCCCAACAAAGACATCCTTTCATGGCTCTAGCCCTACATCTAGGCCGCACCCAACTTGAGGTGGCGAATGAATTTTGTACGCGAATCGCTGGTGTGTGTGCCATGCCCGCTTCCGCCGTTCAGAGTGTTTTTCCTGAGCCCCGGATCCCAGAAATGGACAAAGATTTCACTATGGAAGAACTGGACGCGTCCTTGGCGGCTTCCCGACGATCATCTTCACCAGGGCCTGATGGCGTCACCTACGCCGCTTTAGCCAACCTTGAAAAAGAGGCCAGAGGAAAGCTGTTGAGATATTACAACCACTCATGGCATGCTGGCATTGTTCCCCAGCAATGGAAGATAAGTCGGCTTGTGCCACTACTCAAACCAGGAAAGTCTCCATTCGATTTGACGTCATTTCGCCCTATTGCCCTGGCAAGTTGCGTCGGGAAAGTCATGGAAAGGATGATACTTCTACGCCTAGAATGGTATCTCGAGCGCTACAATGTGTACCCAGACTGCATGACGGGCTTTCGGCGAGGCAGGTCATCCGTTGACAACGTCATTGACCTCACAACCTTTGTCCAGCAGCAAAAGTGCCTCAAGCGCATATCACTGGCGCTATTTCTCGATGTGAAAGGGGCGTACGACAACGTAACACATGACGCGATCCTCGAGTCCTTGGAGGCTGTCGGAATTGGCGGTCGGATGTTTCAGTGGATCCGCGATTATTTGACGAGGAGGTCCTTCTTTGTGCAGACAGAAGATGGTCCCACTGCCAACCACTATACTTCCCGTGGCGTCCCACAGGGCGGGGTATTGAGCCCCACTTTGTTTAATCTTGTGATGGTCGGCATTCGTGAGCTTTTACCAAGTACTGCTCACATATCAATATATGCTGACGACATTTGCCTTTGGTCTTCGGCTGTGACCCGTCTTCAAGTGCGCGCAAGAGTCCAGCAGGCTGCCACCTTAACCTGCTCATATCTCCGCAAACAGGGTCTTTCTGTCTCTACCGAGAAATGTGCGTTGGTCGCGTTTACACGCAAGGCCATGACACCATATCCTGTTATTATCAACGGCCAAAATGTCTCGTACCAGAAGAACCATCGCTTCCTAGGTGTGATTATTGACAGGGATCTTTCGTGGAGCGCCCACTGCGTTTACTTGAAGAGAAGACTAATTTCCATAGTTCACATAATGCGCTTCCTCTGCGGGAAAACTTGGGGCACATCGATACGTTCCATGATGCAGCTTTACAGAGCACTGTTTCTGGGATTTTTACGTTACAGCTTGCCGATGCTGGCCAATACATGCAAGACGAACATCCGCACCCTCCAAAGTTTGCAAGGCCAGGCACTACGCACGTGCTTAGGATTACCACGCTGCACCTCCACGCACGGGACAATTACGATCGCAAGAGAGCATCCGATTCCAACATACGTCACTACTGACAATTTAAGAGCTCACATTAGACATCTCTGCCGAGTTCCCGGTCACCATATTGCTGCGTTGCCACTTCAGAGACCGCAAGCCATGTTTTCAAAGATTGTTTCGACTCATAGAGAATGCCTTCCGTCGGGCTTTACTCCAGCAGCAAGACCACTGTCGCCTCCGTGGTGCCTACAACAACCACAGGTACGCCTCACAATTCCGGGAATAACGAAGAAGAGCCGTCATTCGACAGTGGCTCTACGACAGGCGACATTGTCACTACTCAACGAGGAGTATGGCCAAAGGACACACATTTATACCGATGGATCAGTCTTAGCCGACAGCTCCACAGGTGCTGTTGTTATTCCGGCCTGCCAAGTGACTGTCAAGTTCAGGGTGTCACACGGGACGACATCAACAGCAGCGGAGCTTGCCGCCTTACGTGCTGCTATCCTTTATATCGCGGAAGCCCAGCCTCAAAAGTGGGCTGTCTTTTGCGACTCTAAGGCATCCCTTCAGAGTCTGCAATCAGCATTACGACGAATGGTGCACGAGCAGTTAGTGAACGAAATGAGAGAAGCTCTTCACCAAGCTTTATCGAAGGGACATGACGTTGTGTTCCAATGGCTGCCGGGACATTGTGGTATTGTGGGTAACAACCTCGCTGATGATGCTGCTCGGTCCGCTCACGAGGATGCCCAGACAACCCCAATACCCTTGTCGATGACAAACGCTGCAAAGGGTCTACGCTCGTTCGCTGACACCATGACGCAAACTTGGTTGAGTGACCCCAGTGTCTGGAACCGTCGCCTGCATGAACTAGACCCATCGAGGAAGCTCGAAGTTCCATCGCACCTCTCCCGCCGTGATGCAACTTTACTGTGCCGCCTGTGGTTAGGAGTAGCTTTCACGAAGGCGTACTCTTTTCGCATAGGAATGGCAGACACCTCAAAATGTGACTCGTGCAATAGCAACGAAACGATAGAACATCTACTGTGTTTCTGTGGACGTTTTGTGAACGAACGAAACGTTCTGCGCGATGCGCTGAACAAGTTAGACGACAGACCGTTTTCCGAAGAGAAGATCCTCGGATCGTGGCCCTACGCATCGCAGGCCAGCAAAGCGACGCGAGCATTACTGGTGTTTTTAAAATCGACCGGCTTAAACGACCGCTTGTAGGCATTCAATGGACAGGTGCGTATGTACCCTGACAGTGCCTTCTTCCCTCTTCTTTCTTTCTTTTAATCCCTTCATCCCTTCCCCCCAGCGTAGGGTAGCAAACCGGACGCGCGTCTGGTTAACCTCCCTGCCTTTCCTTCATTTCTTTCCTCCTCCTCCTCCTTCCCTCTAAAATATATGAGCAGAGTTCCTGAGAGCAGTTGCATAAACTTTCTAAAGAAGTTGGTTGTTATGCAAGCACGTCTGACACGCCTACGTGAACGGTCGTTACTATATCCGTCAACTCTCTTCTTCTTGCGTGCACGTCCATGGAAGCACTTTTCGAGCGTCACAAATAAGGTGACGGCGACTGACGCTTCGCTCATTATTTGTTCATTTTCGATACAGTTTTTTTAACTGTAGAGAAGTTTAACGGACCGCCCTGTCGTCGTATCATGTTTCGCGTCGGCGTCACGCAGGTCCCACGTTTGATACACATAAGCCGAGAATTCCGCACGTTTGGAACGCCAGCGCTTGCTTGCCCGTGAACGCCAGCTTCGCCGAAGGGCTAATTCGTCTGTCCAAGCCAGCGAAACGAGAGCGAAACGCCAGCGCCAGGAGTTAGATGCACCGCGCTAGGAGCAGCGAACAGTAGAAAAACAGAAGAAAGAAGACCATAGAACAGAAAATATATAATCGGAAAACAAATAAGATAATCACGAGAAAACAACACAATCAACGGCACAAAAATAACGCAAGGATATAAAATATCACGTAATCTTATGAAAAGAACAGAAAAGAGCTCAAAAGAGCAAATAAACACAAGAAAAGAGCACCGAAGAACAGCAATGAGCAGATAAACATAAGCGAAACATGGGCGAATCAATACTCCGTAGTTCGAAAGTTCTTACAGCTTTCACTTGGGGTGAAACTGGCATTGATGCTTTTCTTTTTTTTTGCTGTAGCGTCGTCAGGCCTCCCGGCCAAGTCCCGGCTTCTTTATATCTATTACGTCATCAGGACGTTAACGAAACCATCACTCGGGCCTAGACACTGCGCGCATTCCGCAGCCTCAGGAAATGATTAAAAAAAAAAGAGACCAACTAAAAGATACCTGGCGCTCGCCTCATTCGCGCTATCCGCCGCTACCAGCGCACCGCAGGCACGCGAAGGCGCTGGAAAGATTTCGCCCGCTAGCCACAGCTTCAAACGTCGATTTCGCCCTCCACTACGGGAGTGCGATCACAGCCGGAATCAACCGAAACCCGCGGGCGAGACGCCTCAGACGCAATGCGGAAACACCGCGCTTTGTCGCATAAAAAAAGGTGCAGCAGGTTGAAGGCTACAGGAATCTTGCACCGGAAAGATGGCGCTGCGGCGCTTTCATTTATCACAACAGCGTCACCGATTCCGGCCATCAGGCAAGCGAAGGAAACGGGATGACATTCCGCATGCCAGTTCGTCTAGTCGTCGCACGCCGAGCATCGTCAAGCTCAACTTTGTCCATTTTCACGCTTCTTATTGAGTTCGTAAACGGCATTTGGAAACCCTTATCTTGTGCGAACCACCAACAATTATTACTATCTTGTTGTGCTAAGATATTTGAGTTGTCACGACGAATGTGTACTGTCTCCCTCAGGGGCGCAGCCAGAAATTGCTTTACGGGGGGGAGGGGGGGGGGAGGTTACCAATCTCTATGTATGATCTTACGTGTGTTTGTATGTGGAAGTGTATATACACACATGTAAAACTGACAAAAACCTGCTTCCCCCATATCTGGCATCTGATCTTCTATTGAAGTGACTTGTCAATTCACGTTGCACATTTCATTGTTGCCTGGATATGAAAGCAGGTTCGTAGTTGTTGACTGTAGCAGCTGAATTGTTGCTCTGCTAATCACTTGGGTGAAAGTCTGATTCCAGGCATGGAGGATGGAGTAAGGAAACCGTTAGGAGGGAACATTGCGCAATGCTAAAGAAAGAAAGAAAGTAGCACATCAGGCATCATTGTCCCGATAGGGCTATGGCTCCTATGTATATATATATATATATATATATGGCTCATGGCTCAGCTCGTGCTGGCTGTGTGCAGGTTTCAGAATGCTGCGCGGATTTACGGATTTGCAGAACGCTCGTAACAACCACTCGATCTGTTTTTCAGCTTCCATCCATGGACGTCTCCAACGTGTGTGATTCGACCTTTCACGCCTTGAAGCGAACACTCTCGGCAGAGTGAAGCCGATCGAGCGCCGAGTCGATTTGCCGACGCTTCTCGTACGGCTTGCTCGCGCAGAACTTGACGCGTGCCACTGGCGGCACGGCGCTAATGGTTGGCGCCGCTAACCATGCAACGCGCGTCCTTTAGCGTTGCGCCACCCCGCTCGGCGCAGCGCTAATACGCGTCGACGTCGGCGACGTGCGAGCGCATTCCAGCGAGACGAAAGGTTCCCGACGGTGCCGGCGCAAGTCGATTCCGTCGGCACACTCATTAGCTGGCTGGCGTTTTCGTATAACCCCCGTTCGCTGCACCTCCTGCGCTTTCAGTGTTCTCTCTCTCTCGCGCGCACATTTCTGCACTCATTTACTATTACACATTACACATTGTACACTATTCGTGTATAATGTGTACACGAGCCTCGGAACACAGCAAGACTATGTTGTCGCCAGGTTTGTCTTCCTCAGTAATCCTTTACTATTCTTGCCTTCTTCGCTCTGACACGTTAAAAGTATCGATAGAAGCGTTCGCGGTGCTACGAAGATTCATCGAGAAAATGTAGAGTTTCGTAAGAGGACGCAACGGGTGAGTAAGAGGTCGATCACTCTTGCTGGAAGAAGTTTGGTGACGCGTATCTTCATTTTCGTGGGGTCTTAGGGTATATGAAGCCTCCGTAGTTGCGAGGTGAAAGAAAGATTACCTTTGAAATTGGGTCGTCACTGCCACGGCAGCGAAATTGCGGCCTTGAACCGGACTGAATGTGAACAAGGCCGAACACGATGAAAAATGCAATGGTCGTTACTCGCTTCATTGTGAGAGTGCGGCGAAGGGTATTTATGATTACTCTTTTCTCGGCGCGATAATTTTTTTTTTGACGGTCGCCTATTCGTTCCTGTGTAATGTCGCGGAGAGGATTTTTTATTAATCATGCCCATGAGCGTAACCGACAAAGAAATCATTACCGAGGCACGAAATTTGAAATATGAACTTGCTACCAACGTCTGACTTCGCATCTATTCGCTGCTGTCAGCGTACTGTAGTCAGCAGCATACAGAAAAAAGGAAGTTTAACACCTGCGCACTGTGATTCGTTCTCGTTGAGAGACTTCCAAATCACTCTGGACGTCAACTTTTCTTTCGGTATTTTTTTTTCATTATATGAGGACTCCAATTCCGTAGTTTCACGCGCCTAAACCAAGATATGATGATGAGGCGCACCGTAGTAGGGTATGGGGGGTTCCGGAAAAAGAAGGGTGCCATCAGCACTCTGTGTTCCAAGGTGTTCTCTCCCTCATAAGTTCTGACCAAGCCCTGTACTGCTTAGTTTCCATGATCGAGCGATAAGGACTAACCGAGAATATTTTTCTGGAAAAAGTTCTGCATAGTTAAAGAAAAACAATACATTTCGTCTCCGTTCTGTATACTTAAGGGAGGTTTCAGCGTGCTGACTTTCATCACCCAGTGTATTTTTTAAAAGTTTCTTCAGTGCACGTCTTTCGATGGTCGCATGGCATTGCAGTTGCTTGGTACATTGTCACTGATAACGAGGCCGATATTCATTATTGTGTGGGTGAAACATGCATAATATATTTAGGGTAAGGAAGGCAATATGCGCGTCACTGATCGTTATGTCATATCGCACCACAGAACGCTATAGACGACCTGTCAAAGTGGTTTTTAACTTCGAGGTCAAGAAACCAGAGAGTGTTTTAACTTTATTTTGGCACCTCACGAGTCAGTGCAAAGGGCGAAAGGCAAGCCTCAAAGGTAACGAACGTTCGAGTGACTAATGGGCTGAAGGCAGCAGAATCACAATCCAGGAGAAATAGGAAGTCATCGACATATTTGCAGGTTAGTTGAAGAAATGTGTGAGATAACATTTCACGAACAGCCTTATAATTATTTTCTCTTTTCCAAAAAAGGGGGTCACTTAATTGTGGCGTGATGCAGGAACCATGGTAAGCATCGCGCGCGGTACGCACCTGGGATTCTTTAACGTGCACCTAAATAAAAGTACACGTGCCTCTAGCATTTTCGTCTCCATCGAAAATGCGACCGCTGCCACCGGGACCAAACCCGCGACCGGTCAGCATCCGAGCCCCGTAACCACTGTACCACCGCTGCGGCTGTGTACACATTAATATTTGCTATTTGTATTTGACAGCCTTGGTCAGTGATTATACAAAAAAAGCGACGACATCGAGCTTTGATTCAATTAAAACTGTCGCACAATAAATTTGTAGCCATCTGTTTTGCAGTAAGTACATCCTGTTCACGTTCATCACTTTGGTCGAGACACTACCACTTTTGACGGATGTTTTCGTGCCGCTATCGACAGCAATTGCGAAGAGAAAATTGTTAAAAAAATCTGTCGATACGATTGAAGTGAACAGTAAGCTCGTTCATGTATTTCCATTCGGTGACCTAATTATTCTTATGGAAAAGAGCGACGTAATCTAGTACACAATGAACAAATGACTCATTCATTAAAAGTCCATCATAACCTGAACGGCATAAGTGCTGGGGATTTTAACTTCCAGACCACTTATTTTGATTTACATGCTGAAGGAATAACGAATCAGTAAAGAGCATGACGCCAGGAAGAGTAATGGATGCGTGCGTTCGATCATTCTTCTTTAATTAGGGTAGTAATCTATTTTTTCAAACGTTGCAAGACGATCAACCGTCAGACACAGTGAGATAGCGGCTTTGTGCGTATATGTACATACACGACTAAACGAAACGAGAAACAATTAATACTGTTTTCTTGCTGATCTGTTGCTACCAATTTAGACGTAGTTGTGAGTGGGTGGCTTATTGAATCCACTGTTGCACGCCTACTTCCTAGTAAATATAGTATGTATATGGTAATTTTTTGTACACAAGTACTGCAAGGTATGGGCAAATCATGCGAATGCAATTTCGATGTTTTCATATTGCTCCATGGCAATAGGGTCGCTTGTCGAAATATGGATTGATACTTGCCACTGAAGACTGTATTAAAAAAAGAAAGCAAAAAAAAAATTATCGCAGCTTCGCATTAGTGGTTCCAAGCCTGAAGGAAGAGCGAGCTGGGTGGCATTCCTTGTATCTCTTCATTTTTCTCTTTCCTTATCTTTCTCTGTTTCTCGTATTTCTTTCTTGTATCTGTTCCTTTATATTAAAGACAATAGTCTTTCTTGGGATACCTAAACGCAGAAGTTTTGGTCTGTCTTTCTCTCTGTCTTTCTGTTTGTCGGCACGTCACTCGACTCAACCACCCGGCCCAAGTTGAACCACTTGCCCAAGGGCCAGCCATCTCGAACGGCTGACTAGGTTCATATTTGTGTACATTGTTGATCAAAAAGCAAACATTACGCATTGTGAGGCGCAACATAACTAGGTAAGTATTAGGTGGTGTGTTCCTTTAATAGAATGTACATAGATACCTAATTCTAGAGACCCTAGTTTCTTAAGCTGCGCTGAAAATGCTACTGCGCTGAAACTTGTCTTCCTCCGTGCCCTCTGCACGAGCTCATTGTTGTGTCTCGGTTTCGGTTCAGTATTGCACTGTATGAATGCCATGGGGCGCCGCTCTGGCATTCCTGTTTTACCCAGGCGACGTGTAAATAAAAGAGTGTGTGGAGAGTACTCGTTGAGTGCGGACGTTTCTTCTGCTACGGCGCTTCGCGCCAAACCGCGTGTTCAGGCTGGCTGGCGTCCCCGCCGGTCACGTTGGTCACCGCCGGTCTTCGCCTGCTGCTGCGCCGGGACTACCAGCCCGCAACACAGCACTCATATTTCCCGACGTATTGCCAGATGGCGTCCATATCTCACGAAGCCCCTCTTCTATCATCTTTAGACGACATTTGCAGCGAAGCACGCAGATACGCGGCCAATTTTTTCTTTCTTTCTCACTCTATTTCTTTCTCTTTCTCGCTCTTTCTATGCTTCTTTATCTTCCTTTTCTTTCTCTCACTCTCTCCTTTTCACGTGTTCGTTTTCGTTGGACACTCGTACCTGCTGTGCACGGTAATGGGGCTTGCCCAATTCCTGCAGCGCATACCCTCCTGAGGAGTTTTGAACGACGGAACACAAGTTCCCGATAGCTTAAACAGTTTCACTGCAAAGAAAATGAACAGAGCGCGTGCCGTTTCATGATGATGATAGTTTTTTACGACGAAGCCATAAGTTACGGACAACTTAAAAAGCTTCGCTGTTCAAGATAGCCGCCGCGGTGGTATAGTGGTTACAGTGCTCGGCTGCCGACCGGTTCGATCCTGGCTGCGGAGGTCGCATTTCGATGGAGGTGAAATGCTAGAGGCCCGCGTACATTGATTTGGGTGTACGTTAAAGAACCTCAGGTGATCGAAATTTCCGGAGCCCGCCACTGCAGCGTGATTCATAATGTCGTGGTTTTGTCACGTAAGAAAACCCGAAAGTTATTAAGAAAGAAAAAAGAAACAAACAAGCTACACTTTCGTTGCGGATGAGCCGGTTCCAAAATTCCATCGCAGTCTTTTTAGGTTTCGAAAGTAACCGTTTTCGTCTGATCTTGAATCGAAATAGGATTATTACGGTATGCTCAAAGTACGCGTTCTCTTCCATTCCACATTGGGATCTTGCTTTCTTCTCGCGCTTGCGAGCGGCTACCGCATATTACTGACAACTTGCTTGGTGGGTCGGTCGCTGAAAGCGTTGCTCATACCTGAGTGCGCACGACGCACTAATGGTTTCGCACCACTAATGACCGAACGTCTTTCCGCCGACGCTAACACCCATCGACGACGACAACGTCTGAGCGCATTCCGCGAGGAAAAAATGTTGCTGCCATATCGGGGATGCCGTTCGATCCCATCGGCAAAGAAACGGTGGGGAGGGGGGGGAGGGGAGTTAATGTTTTAAGAGTCTCACGATGGGGCTCCGCTCCACTAAGCCACTCGTGTTCTGGCACCACGTCCTCTTTTCTTCCGCTAAAGATAAGTAAATAAGAAAATCACAGTTTCGCCTGCGATAGCAAAAAATTGGAGTGTTATACGATGTAAGGCTAGCAGCTAACTCTTTCGGATCCGATCTCGCGTAACTCCACAAAACGCTGGTTAAGGCGAAGGCGGCCGCTCCAGGAAGCGAAGCTGTTTTCGTGCTGTCTGTCGTCTCAACACAAGTGAGCGGTGAGAGCGCACCACGTATACGAGCCTTCTAGTGATGTATATCTCGATGACGCGTGAAGCAGCGCTCGCGACCGCGCCCTTATGATCAAAATTCGGAGTTGCTGCTTGAGCGACGCTTCTTCCCTCTGCCCCCGCGTCGCCCCTTCACGCTCCTTCGCCCGACGAAAGACGGGCGGGGCGTTTCCTCTCTTCTCGACGAGCCACCGACTCCAGGCCTCGCAGGCGGGGCCATGTTATCGCATGCGCCCTTCGTGCGACGGAGACGGCCTGCTTCAGCCGCGCCCGTCCCCAGCGCGTAGAGCGTACGACGCGCAGGGCGATGCTATCGATTTGGACTTTATATGGAGTATGACGGCGACGGCGATGGCAAGAACCGGCCGAGAGTGCCCATATAATTGCTATCGCAATAATAAAATGCTGCTTAAACACCCGTAATACATATTTCTGCAAAAGTTGTGCGCCTTTGTTGGAGTATATATCGTCTCTGTATACAGTCGCGTGGAGAGAAGGCTTCTTCCCTGCTGCTGCTGCTGCTGCTGCTGCTGTTACACATGGTGACGTAGTTTCGAAACTCGGATTGGAATGTGCGGACATGAACTGAGCTAAGGCTATTACAGAAGCGCGAACGGTCAATTCGCAGTCGGTGTGGCGGACGCTTGCGCTGTAAACTTTCATTAATTTGTCTCTTTCTGACCGAACGAAATGCGCCGCAATTCCAACTCGCCCTCTTTCGCTGAATACTTTTATTGCTTTCAATACACGTCAGAGCCGCTATGGCTAAGCCGCAGACGTAAGCGAACTTTCGGGAAAGTGAAGAAAGATCACGCGTGTTCTCGCGAGAGCTACTGCAGTTTCGGGGTGCGAAAATTACTTTCAAATTGAACTCCGGTCCGAAACCGCGCTGTGCGGGAAAAGCCGTCCTAACAAATCTCGCGTGCTGGAACGAGCTGTAGGAAACAGTTTCCGGGATTTTCCCCCGTCCGTCACCTCATTACGAAAGTCTAACGGTAATAACATCTCGTTTTCGTGGAGCTGCGGCAGGTGCACTTACTTCTTCGAGCCCAGAAGTACGTCAGCTCTCAACGACTGTCGCGGCGCGGTCGATTTTCCGTTAATCATGGCCGCTTTCGGAACCAGCGTTACAACTCATTATTGAGGCACGACGCATTGCAAATATGGAGTGACTGGCAACTAAGCCCTGTCTGATTTTCTTTCTTTAATTTCCAAGTCATACGAGCGCGAACTCATTAGAAAGTCTCGTCGTAGCGACATATTTTACATGTGTTTACGTTTGTACTATGTTAAGAACTTCCCGGTAGTTTCCGTTTGAAAAGGTCAAGGGCAAACATTTGTTTCGTATCCTGGCGTTCTCGCAAGCCCAAGGTTGTTTGGCGAAAATGAAAGTTCTCTGCTTGTTCGATTGTGCTGATACCATTGGATACAGCGAAATGTCGAACACGCTAAAGCTCTTCATTGTTTCAGTACGATCATTTCTAGGCTCACGCTACTTTGTGAGACATGCTGCATCAATATGGAGTCACACACGTTACCTATTTCATTATATAATTGTGCCCCAAACTGTCTTCACATTCCTAGAAAGCTTGTTCTTGAATGTCTATGCTGTAACAGGACAAATGTATCCGTAGCCAGGGGAAAAATTTGTTAGTCAGGCTAAGTGTTGGGACACCCGGGACGCGTTCAGGTTTCGAAAAATGTCCCGATGTTAGTGTCAGCTGCATACGTACAGTATGGTCCACTCTTAGAGGGAACACGCGAGCGCGTGGCCGGCTGTCCGCGGAGCGCTAACTGCTGGCGAGATTTGTAAATGCAGCGCACGCGTATAGATTCATTACGGCGTTCGAGTGCGCGCCGCTCTTACAAATCTCGCCGCTAGTCAGCGCCGCGTGGGCTGTCAGCCATGCGCTCGCGTGTTCCCTGTAAGAGTGGACCGTACTGTACATTTACCAAGCTCATCGCACTGCGTCTCGAGTTATCTCAAATACTCGCTGTGTGTCGCGGAACATTACAGATCTTCTCGGACGTATGACAGTTTCCAAGAGACGAGTTGCCGTCTTGACTCATGGTCTATGATGTTGGCTTAGTCGCAGGTGGCTTTTAACGTGTTTCAAGGCAACCTTCGTGATCAAATCTTATTGCATTATGTTACTTTTATTCTTTTCATCCCTACCCCGAATTCCCGTTTTTTTAAAGAATGGATGAAATGTTTTTCCTAATTCCATTCGACTCTTGATTAGCCCCTCCTTCTGCCTTCCTGTCTCTTCTTGCCTCTGCCTGCCCTCCTGCCGCTCATTAACGTCCAGTCTTCTCGAAATTAACTTCGGAACCCTTCAATACACTTACTCCGATATACCTGCTGTTACTGTGAGACGATAGATACCATCGCTCAATGAAAATGTGTGCGGGAACATTACATTTCGTATTGACAGTTCAAATAAGACATAGTAGCGTAAGTAAAGGCAAGCGAACAAGGATACTCGACCAAGCGATCAAATACTTTTTCTATAATATCAATTCGTTTCACAGCAGACCGTGGATATTAAGTAATGCTGTAGGTGAGCGAATGATTGAGTGATCCCGCGTCTGTACTGCCCTAGTCTTCGCTCGGTGACCCGTACCACTAGCGTAGCCAGTGGGGGGAGGAGGTTCCGGGGATTTAGCACCCCTTACACCCCCCATGTTTTTCAATTTTGCATGTGTGTATATATATGCATACATAGAAACACATGCGCGAACATATATGAAGAGTAGGTAAACACCTCCCACCACCACTCCGAAAAAAATTTCTGGCTACGCCCCTGAACCGTACATATTTATTATGCCAGTAATAATACTTGGGGTTTTACGTACCAAAACCACGGTATGATTATGAGGCACGCCGTTGTAGAGGTCTCCGGAAATTTTTACCATCCGGTGCTCTTTAACGTGCACTTGTTTCTCGTCTTTCTATTCCCCTTCCCCGACCCCCCAGTGTAGGGTAGCCAACCGGAAGTGTTTCTGGTTAACATCCCTGCCTTCTCCTTTTTCTGTTTCCTTCCTACATCGCACAGTACATAGACCATTAGCATTTCGCCTCCATCGAAATCCGATCGCTGCGGCCGGTATCGAACTCGCGACCTTCGACATCTATTATGCTGGTAACTCTGATCAACAGCCGTGTAAACAGCCAACAGGTCCGCATTTACAAAAGTCGCTATGAAATTAGCCGCATCTGAGAAATCCTGATTGCCGAACGGTTTGAAAACAACTGACGGAGAGTACAAATTAATGAGCAATAATAAAGAGCTGCAGATCAGACGGGGCCTCAATCCATGGATTCGCTGGCGAACACTTCTAGCCACTCCGGCACAGATATGAGTTGATGATGCGACGAGCGTCGAACTATGCGTGACACGAGGAGGGGCGTTCGTCTAATCCGTGTTGCGCTGCGGCGTGTGGTCTGGACAGGGCCACGCTTCGTTGCCGCAAACAACGAGTGACAGGAGCGGCCGACGCCAGCACCGGCAGCGGCGTGACGAACAGCAACAACTGCGGGAGATCAGCAGTCGGTTGCCGCTCGACCGTGAAGACTGAGTCTTCATCCTTTTCTATACTGCTTCTCCTGACTACACTGCCCGCCTACTTCCAGTGCGGCACTGACGTGTCCGTCGGTGGCGTGCAGTGCTGTACTGTTCTGCTGTTGACGTCAAGTTCGCTTTCTCGTAGGTGTTGCAGACGGCCCAATCTTCTTTGTTGCCGTCTTCGCCACAATCATGGCGCGGCCGACTAGATCGGACACGAAGTGGTATGCTTAACTTACTTAACCGAATCAACCAAACTACATGCTACCAGTGTGATAATGCGATATATGGAAGATAAGAATAAAATCGCACATGATTTTCTGACAGACGTTAGACGAACAAACGAAGGGCGAAAAAGCGGGCTCCGCTGTCCACAGAGGCTACCGAGCTAGATCTTAGATATCTTGCCCAATTGCCTACATTTGGGTGTGCCGTGTAACTCTGAAAAAGGAACAGGATCGCCATGTAAGCTTTAATCGGGCCTAGAATATTCAATAAGGCCCCTTTGCTTTCTCGCTCTGTCTTCAACATGAACAACCTTGATTCATATACATTTTACTTCTGCTACCTCAAGGTACGTGATTAGCGTTTTGAACCGGAATTTCATCTGTTTCACTGCGTGCATCTTCGATAAAGGCCTTTCGTGCTTGATTACGTGCATATTACGATCCTACCATGATATGTTGGAAAATTGCAGCGGGCACTGACTACGAATACGTCTCAGGGTTCCTTTTGCATTCGCCTAAGACGACTCGAAGGCGAAAGCCATCTTCTTCTTCTTTTTCTTCCCAGTCCATGTATCGATCCTCCCTCGCCCCCTCCGAAAGCTTTCTGCACCTAACGCAGTTTTGCGCTGCCTCCATGATCGGAGGCATTGCAAACTTCCTGCAGCTCACTTGGTTTTGCACTGCCTCCGTTATCGGCCCACCTTTGACCAAGCGACGATGTGGTAGGATGATGCCATCCCGTGACGTAACTTTACGCGACAT
Organism: Rhipicephalus sanguineus; assembly: GCF_013339695.2. Classification (NCBI taxonomy): domain Eukaryota; kingdom Metazoa; phylum Arthropoda; class Arachnida; order Ixodida; family Ixodidae; genus Rhipicephalus; species Rhipicephalus sanguineus. The sequence continues at coordinate 119,493,312 of NC_051178.1, forward strand.
CATAGTGACGTCATGATGACGTCATATTGACGTCATCGTGTGATGATTTTTTTTTTTTGCATCACTCGTTTTGACGCTGATGCCTATGGTCAATTTTCGGTTTTGATGAGGCATCTAAAGCTTTCGTATTAATAAATGTTCAGTTTCCCTTCATTCACGGAAATATAGGCTTTAAACATATATAGAAGCATTTCACGGACTCTCATTGACTCTTTCGGATGAACGGGATGCGCGAAAAACACTGCAGCAGACATTTTGAGCAGTTTTTTTCCTGCACTAGATACCTACTGAAGATCGAACAGGATTCGAATAAAGTACCTAATGACTGCAAAATACATGTTTTAGTAATATCGAAAAGCATGGCAGAATAAATATTGCATAAGCAGGTACTGCAATGTAGCAATGAACAAGGCGCGCCATGCGAAGTCATTCTGTGCGCTGGATGACGCGTGGATTGTCATACGCTGTAAAAAAAAAAAAAGAAAAGAAAAAGAAAGAACGGCGAGTTGACTCTTTTTTTGTGACTCTGGACTTGTCCCGAATATGACTCTCTTTAAAGGGGTACGAGAGCTCTCTTCGGAGACACTTTCGTCAGATAGTCGTGGAACCCAAGAGAGAGTAAACGTGTCTCTTTAAAGAGAGTCATATACGTGGGAAGTCAGGGATGACCGAAAAGAATCACACATACTCTTTTTTTTTTTTTTCTTAGCATGTATGCATGGCCATGAGGTCATCAGCGTGGCGCGCTACTCCAGTGCCAAGCTCCCAGCACGCTGCGGGTCCCGCTACAGCTTTACGTGTATCGGGGTCGACCCCCTAAGGCGACTGGAAAACTGGCCTCGGGTGCAGTGGTGGCCTAGTCCATATTACTGCGCTGCTCGTCGGCATCGCCTAACGTCTTCGTATATGCGCACTGAGAACCACGCCCCGTGCTGTGCCTCCTACAACCCTGTCGATCCTTGACCTGCGGTCATTTGCCGAAGGCAGTCCCGGGACTGGCTAACCGATACGGTGACACTTTCGTTCCCTATGAGCCGCCACGCTTCTTTTGTTCTACGCTACCCGTTTCCCGCTATGACTGTGACAGACCGTTACGCCGTCTGTCAGTTTGTACGATTGCCGTTCCCGTGTACACCTAGTTCCTTCTTCGTGTCTCTCTGTCTGTCGGTCTCTCTCTCTCTCTCGCTCTCGCTGATTCTCGTTTTCGGGAGGCTTTCGTTTCGCGCGAGCTTTACCCGGTGTGCGTTACATTGTCCGTCAAGAGCGAGGGGCGCCTTTCCGAAGACGGAGTGTGCGCAGTCATTCGGAACAGCGTTGCCTTGGCCGCGCCCTTCTGAAGGATACCGTCGGCATTTGGAGGAGCGGTTTGGGCGCCGCGTCAGCTCGCTTTCCCAGCGTCTGCGTTGCCCACTGGCCGATCTATGGGCTGAATGCAGGCGTGATTCGAAGAGAATTAGGCCCCGCTTTTGAAGTATTCCGGAGACGAGAGGAAATTGTTTTTTTTATTTTTGTTGATTTCTTACTGTACACAAGCGCATTAAGCGGAACAAAAGGCTGAACACCCTGACGATGGTTTGCAGGTCTTGTACGAGTGCACAAGCAATGCGTCTTGTGCGGAAATGTAAATGTTGTATGTACATGAAGTTGATTTATATTAGACTATGATGCAATACGAATGCAACGCAATTTGAATATGGCGCACATACACGCACACACGCACACAAGAAAATGTTAGTTCTGCATTTCCGTATAAACTGGCATTCAAACCATCATCATCATTTGCTGTCGCTTAGAGACCCTTTTCAGGGTATCACATCTACTGTATCTTACTGTAACCGCCACCGTTGGGGATAATGTATTCATGGGTTGCGTACGCGCGTCCATTTCTGCGTGCTACGAGTACGTGTAAGTGGGTGTATTACTTGTGCGCTCGTGCGTCTGCTGCATTTTCATTTGCTTACGGCTGGTTGTGTAGGTGTTGTTACCCAGCGAAAGCTTCGACGAGTCGGTTCGGTGGTCAGTGCTACTCGGTTACGTTTCTGTTGAAAGCTGGACTGTTGTGAAATGACTTCGTGTCACTGCGACCGGTTCAGCTGGGAAAACTTCTCGTCCCGTCTTCCGGAACATATGCACCCACTTCAATAGCTCTTACAGGTACATGCCTTTGTCTTTTAGTATAGTGTTCCTTCACTGTGTCACATAAACCGATTCCCGTTCTCGGTCGGTTCTTGTCGGTGTGTAGAGAGCAATGAATTTCGCTCGATAACACCTGTACTAGAAGTGGGAATCACGTGGGCGGAGGCGCTTTCCTAATGGCTTGTTCGCATGATTCAGCTGCGCACCATCAACCACCAGACCGTGTTCGCGGGTAGCGCAAACGGAAGTTGCCCTCAGACGGCACTCTGAACCGGTGGTTAGGTTGCAGCACGTGCCTAAACCGAAGTATGTAAAAGCACTCACAAAGTAGTATTGCCAAACTGAGATATATATGACGCCGTGGTTTTAATATATTGGTTTACTTCTTCATGCATATAATTAAGCTGCTGCAAACGAGTTCACGAAGTTTATGTGAGTTCTGCCAACGTAGAACAATCAATAATTCAGGTATTAATAAAGCAATCGCATATTAACACGAATGCTTATTTTAAAGTGTAGCATCATTTCTGCATAGAACATTAGTAATGGCTTAGATATGGAAGTATATTATATCTCTTTGTTGTTTCCGAATGAAGGTATTTGAGGAAGTAGACTCTTGATAATATCCTGCTTAAAGTTCCAGATACAGCCAGGAAACGAAAGCCTTTCGTCTAGTTTCCCGGCTTATAGCTAGCACTTTCAGCAGGAACTTATTAAGAGTGTGTAATGAAAAGCAGTGCGAGATAGCATAGGAAACAGAACGTCATTCACAAAGCAACAAACTTTAATGACAAAGCGCTGAACTAGTGAAAGGAGGTGTAGGGAAAGGTGAAGATAGCGAATACTATTCGTTATAACAATTTTAGGCAACGATAACTCACGGCAACGTGGTCTGTGTTCAGAAATAGCTTTGTTCTGCTGGACAGTGGCCCGGGTCATATTGGCCAACACGACAGGCAATGCAGTCACGGCCTTTAAGTCTGTGCATTGGTTTCTGCGCGCTCGCGCTGCACGAAATATCGCCGAGGGCGTTCTGTCGCCTTTTTGTCTCCCCCCCCCCCCCCATTAACGGAAATGCGTCAGGAGAGACGCAGTCGCGATATCAAGGTCTCGATCCTACGATATCGAAAAAACTGTGCGTGCGTGAACACGGAACTTTTTGAGGAGCGACCCTTCACGAGGCGATGCTGCGCTCTGTTGGCACTTTCGAGAAGTCGACGCGCCCAGCCTGCGCCGTGTCTACAGAACAGGGGCAAGGTCATACTCTCAACGAAAGTCTGGACAGCTCTGCTATTCTTAATTTATGACCATAATCATATACCAGACAACACCTTGTGAACATGATGTGAGCCATCGCTGTAATACAAGATCTTGATAACCCTTGAGCTTTAAAATGCTATTTGTCTTGTCTTTATAGGCAATTCTTGAAGCACGTAGTAAACACAAGAAGATACTGATTGTTCGTTATAGTCTTGACCTTTACTGAAGGCATTACACCGAGCCCACAGTATGTAATCGGACTTTTCTACGTATGATACGCTTAGCGAAAGGCGTTTTTTTTTTTTTTGACAAGTGGCCGGTAGCTGACGTTGGTAACGTGGTATTTAAAAAGCGTGACTCAGGCAGGGCTGCCGAAATAGCGCCTTTTCTTCCCCTCAACCTGATCTCTGTCTCTAGTTAAATATTAAACATTTGGAGCGCCGTCAGCGCTCCAAAAGTTTCAAATAGTTTACGGCGCGTAAAAAAGGAGATGGTTTTAAGCGCCCGTTAAAAATACGATGTTTTCGCCTTCACTAAAAGATCAGACTTCACTGGTTATAACTCAAGAACTTAGCTCACGTTCACGTTTACATACGCGTAAATGTTCAACTCGGGAAGACGCTGAAAAGGTTTAGTAACAACCGTTTGCGCCAATTATGGTTCTAACCAGAGATCTCATACAGCAAGGTATAAGAACCATTAAGTACGTCCGGTATTTGCCGTGTGAAGTGGATGGCCATTAGTAGTTTCTCTTTTATGATAGGTTCGAACGTTACAAAATACAAAGCACAAAAAATTGGCGAAGCTTGCACCAAGCCGCGCAAGGCTTGAAACAGCGAAACTGGACGAAATCTGCTGGTTGCTTCTAGGTTGTGCCCAGGCCTTATCTATGTGATGCAGGTTGTTTCTAGGTTGCCTATAGGTCGTTGCTAGGCTTTACCTTGTAATGCTAGGCTGTTTCTACGTTGATTCTCAGCGCATAGAGGTTCGAGTTAAATCACAGACAGTCACAGACACGACACGGATGTCCAAACTCCATAGACAGAACCTCGCGCTGAAACCCAGCGTTCGCAGCTCTCATAGATCTCCGCGGGCTGCTTATTCTAGTTGTAGCTAGGCAGAACTTGGTTGTAGCTAGGTTGTCGGTAGAGTAGGCCGGCAGCTTGTCAAGTTCACTCTTTCGCTTCGCTCCTTTTCGCATACCCGTTTGATGACGATAGTTTTCTTCTTCATTTTTAGTGGACCATTGGTGAGTAGAGGGATTTACTCAATTTATTTGGCAAATACCCGTCGGTGATGATGATACTCGCGTACCCGTTTGATGACGATAGTTTCCTTAGGTTCATAGGCTTGCGCTAGGGGGGGGGGAGGGGGGGGGGCGGCCGCCCTCGTAGCCACTTAAAAGGGGGGGGGGGAGTGCACAGTCTACCCCATACATCGACTTAATATGAAGGCGCTGAGATGAACCTCCCCCCTTTCCCCCCTCCTCCCTGAAGGGGAACCCTGCGCACGCCTCGGTAAAGTGGGCCGGCAGCTTGTCGAGTTCACTCCTTGGCTTCGCTTCTTTCTGCGTACCCGTTTGATGACGATAGTTTTCTTCTTCAGTTTTAGTGGACCAGTGGCGAGTAGAGGGATTTACCCAATTTCTGTGCCACGTACCCGTTTATGATGATGATAGTTTTCGCGTAGGCCGCACGTCACATACCCGTAGGCCGCGCAAATCACGGCTAGCCTTAGCAGCTTAGCGGTTAAAAGGCTGCTGATTAATTTGGAACAGGTGGCCTCTTGCAAAGCGCGCTAGAATATAAGTATACTAATGTTCCTGCAAATCCTCGCTCAAATGAATGTGCCCACGGCGAATGGCCACGCTATAGCCGCTCGTATTTAGATGCGGCCGTTGCACGACTGAGCCACTGCTGCATAGGTCAGCCGATAGAAGTGCAGTAGTTTACGTATGTTTAACGTGAATCTGCGGCACATCAACAAATTTACATGGCAGAGCAGCGAACGCTCATTCTTTGGCTCTTTGTATCGTTCGCCTCAAAATATTCCCGTACATGGGACCATGTATTAGAGCTGTGCACGGGCCGTATTTCCGAGCCCGAGCCCGGCCCGGGCCCGCTAACGTTGTCGAAGGCCCGCCCGAGCCCGACGGCAAACGGCTGCGAGCCCGCCCGGCCCGGCCCGACGTACGAACACACAATCCCGGGCCCGGCCCGGCCCGGCCCGGCTTTTTGAAGGTTCGCTGCGAAAACAAAGCATCGTTTTCGGGTAATTTGGCACTTTGTTGAGCATATCAAATATGATCAAACGACACACGAAGAACAGTCTATAATGCACACATTACAAATTGTCGAGCAAAAACAGCAAGCAGTCCAACGATTCCGGCTTCAACGAAGTGCGGCGCTTTTGCTATACAAGTATACGGCCTCATGCCAGCAACAATGGAGTTCGCTCGCCAAAGCAGTCACGTGTATGGGGTATGCCCATGCAAGCATCAGCTTGCACGAAGGCGATATACGTCGGGTCGCTCGTCGCTGTCGCGTGCATTTTCACTCATATGGGATTTGGCCTTAAATCTAACGCGAACAGTCGCGTGGCGCCGTCACTAGCTCAGGTGGTGTTACTTCGCTGTTTGTCGGAGTGCAACAGAGGCAGTGGTTTACCTGCTCCCATTTTGTTTAATGTAGCGAATGGAAAGGAAAAGCGGTGAACGGCGGTCGCAGAAAAGGTGCTGTATGCGTGCTGGAAAACAGTTCCCACTCATTCTCTATATTTCGGGCTTGAGTCGGGCTTTGCGCCGGGCCCGAGCCCGGCCCGATAAAACTCCAAGTAGCCCGAGCCCGGCCCGGGCCCGAGTTGAAAATACGTCGGCCCGCCCGAGCCCGGCCCGCGGGCCGGGTCGGGCTCGGGCTTTCGGGCTACCCGGAGCCCGTGCACACCTCTACCATGTATAATGTGGCCCTAGTACGAAACGTCAAACGAAAGCGAGCGAGTACACGCCGCGATGTTCGTACTGTGAGAAATCGAAGAGCTGTTAGTCGGGATGCGATTTCGTGGTTTATGTTGACAGCATTGACCACTGCCGAACTCCCGCCTCCTTATTAAGCTTACATGTTTTGCCTTCAAAATGTCGTGCGGCTGACCTGCTGTATACAAATTGGCGAAATCAACAACTCACGGGGACTGGCGAAACGAAGTGGTCATGCGCCTATTTTACCACCATTGCAAGCGGGTAAACACTGCGCTGGATTGGTGTGACGTGCAATGTTACGTTGATGACAGCATCGTTTCAGGATAATGAACCTGCAGAGTAATCCTATAGACTGTGTTGTGTCGACAATCAAAGCCGAATTGACTGCTGCCACTAATAACCCCGAAGAAATTTGCCTGCCATGTTCGTCTCCCCAGGAGAAATTGAGCAACTTGGCTATGACGTTAGTTTAGTGAGGCGAACACGAAACGGAGAAGGCAGCACCGGTAATGTTGACATGAGAAGTTGTTCGAAGGACTACAGATGGACAATCGAAATGTGACTTTATCATTAGGAGCTTATACGGCGCTTGTTGAGCCACCGTATCAGCGAGATGAATGCAGACCGCGCTCATTTCGAGTTGGTAAGCACATGCCTTTGTAAACCAGATTCGTCTTTGACAAACAAATATTTTGTCCTAAATTAATGGCTACAGCGGTCGTTTCTGTGCCAGGACTATATACCTCGTTCTCCGACCATGACAGGTATACATCCAGGTGCAGGTGTACACTTCCTGCGCAGTATCCTTGTAGACATGCTCATTTATCAACGCATGTATACTTAGTAAACACTCCTTTATAGAACTTGCGGGGTCTTTCATTTACTAAGGAAACAAATTATCCCCAAGAGGCACTATGATCTAGAGCGCTGTCGTGGCGTTTCCTGTTGACGACTTGTAATTGAAGCGCCAACAGACGAGTTGCATAAATGCCAGCAACACTGTAAAAGCCCCGAAAAGTTCAAGCAACACTGGACTGAGCCGCCATTGTGCACGCAAACAAATAAGGAAAGAACACGCCGCTCGTGCGAGTGACAACAAGTGTGGACGTGAGATAGACGTTTCATTTCGATGTGAACATTTTGCGTGATCCAGGTTGTATGCGTTGTCCGACAAAACACACGGAGCTGCTCATGCACAATGGCGGCCGTTGGTTGCTTTCTGTAGATGCGTACAGATGGCGCTGCAACGGATTCTTTTTTGCAACTCGTCTATATTTTGGACCACATTCGCGACCTCGAGTCGAGTAAGGAATGCTGCGTGATACTTTATGCAGGATCTGTGCGAGCAAATTCCGAAGCCGGAAGCTGTCTCGCGAGGACGCGAGTTTGTGCGCGCCGGCACACACACGTACTGTTTGGCTTTTTGACAGTTTGGTGATCCCGGTCGATGGCGGTGTTGTCTGTACTACATGCTAGGTTGCATATATATTCTCGCTCAAGTCGGCTAGAAATGGAGCGAGACGTCGCAGTTTTAGCAGACGTTGTTCGGTCCGCACGTGACTCATACTGGAGGACCACGCGACTTTCTTGTCATTTGTTTTGCCCTGCTATTCGCAATTTTCACATAACGAACGCCGCACAGCGGCCGCGTCGTGAAACACTTCGAGCGAATTCCGAAACCACAGCGTCGAGAGCGTCTGTGCAACGAGCGGCCGTGTAGCACTGCCAAATTCCAGCTTATGGTTAGGTAATGTCGGACAAGTGATGGTTATAAAGGTGGCTGATTTTTCACTTATGTAGGCTCTCGGCTACAACAGCAACACTGACTTCATTCCCCTGCCTGACACTTTCTTCAGACCCTCTTTTTCATGTCACCAGAACAGTGGTGCGAAAATAAAGCTAGTGGGCACTGTTGTGTGCAGTTTTCCAAGTCCACTAGATTGCAATAGTCGTGAGAATTCATTCTATTATTACGGGGATGCAAGTCCTCCCGCTATATTAAGCAGTTTATGAATCATGGTGGCGCGATGTAGTTGCGTGGTATGCACCGAAGAACAAATATTATTGAGCAACGCCTTCGCGCAAAAGTCGCTTTTTCGCATCTTCTTCCTCCAGCGCATTCTTCGTTACCTCCGCAACACTACTTATTTCCCTAACGCCAGCCATCGAGACAAAGAGGAGACAAGTAGCATTCAGAAAGTTTAGATTAACAAGGCGACAGCAGCGAGGGTGCTCAGTCTTACAAAATTTCTGCCAAATGAGTGTATTTTCTCTCACTTAAGAGAACTTAGACGATTTTGTGTGTTGTACTTGTTTCCATAAAGACCAAGTGCTTTCCAACTGACGCGAAGCTAAAGCCTCAATATCGCCTCGTGCATTAACTTGCACTATCACCCCAGTCACAAAGGAAACAGCCATTTGGCATTTCAAAGGACAGCAAGTAGACACGGTCGCCGCTAGTTTGGCATGCTTTCGCACTAAGGCGACTAAAGAACTATAATGAAATCAAGCCGCAAGGCATTCCGCACTGAAATGGTTATACGATTAGCACGCGCATTGAGTGGCGGGAACATATTCAAGCGACAACCAACCATGCGAACGATAGGTCCCTTGAAAATTTCTTCGGTACTTTCTTTCACATTCTTGGTTATATTCTTGGCAAGCATGGCTAATGTATGCATCGCACAGACTATTGTGTAGAGTTGCACGTTACAGGCAGCTTGGATGGAGTTCATTATACGCAGGTGTCTGGTATATCCATGTTACTACATGGAATGTGCAAGCACAGGGCACGAAAATGCGAAGGGGACCACTTTGGCTCCAAGATCAGTTGCAGGAATTCAGCACTTTAGCTTGGCCAGATTTGACTCGATCTTAGGCGCTAATAATGACCGGCAGCGAGAAGCGTTGGCTCTGGCGAAAATTTACCACGTATTAAATGAACGACAGTTCGGGGTTTTTTCTAGCAAATATGTTCGCCTGCGTTTTGTAACTTTGATATCGTGATCAATCATTTACACACGCTGTATCACTCAAAATTGCAAAATCAAAGTATTAAGACGAATAAGCCTAAGATACGTTATCAAACGCGAAAAGTGACCGTCGTCGTCAACACGATTGATAGCAAAAACCTTCATCATGGGACTGACATCAGCACATGACGTCACAGGTCGTCAAAATTTGTGACGTCGCATAAAGATGTCATCGCATGATGACGCAATCATGTGGCATCGTCGCTTGGTCAAAAGTGGGCCGATCCTGGAGGCATACAAAACCATGTGAGGTGCGGAAAGCTTCCCACTGTATCCGATCCCGGAGGCACAGCAAAACCTTGTTGGGCAGAAAGCATTCGGGTGGGAGCAGGGAGAGTGGGGGGTGGGGGTAGGGTTAAATTCAATTGACTGAGAAGAAAAGAAGATGGCTTCCGCCTTCGAGTCGTCTTAGGCGAATGCGTTAGTGACCGTGGGGCAATTGCTTACTTATTTGGGTATGGGGGCGCACCGGAGGCGGGCTTGCACCTTTTCCAGTCTTGCAGCTGTCGAGAAGCAATTTAACGTTACCGGCGCCGACTTCAGTGAAATATGATAGCGGAAATGCACCGAGACAGTATAGCGGTCCGGCTTGCACGGCTGATGTTCACAAGCGCATGTGTGATTGATGACTTGGATTACCGCGGATCTTCTTTCTTTCGCGGGGACAATCGCGAAGTACTTTGCTCGACGGAAGATGTCCGTTTTCATCAAAAAAATTCAGGAATTCAATAGCGCTATTGAGAAGAGATCTAATAAAGGCTAAAGCTGGGCATCGAGACCACGGAAGTTTGATCGAGACAGTCTGGGATCCAATCGACATCTTTGCTCGAGCGTGGCTTCTCGTTTGGCTTGTAAATATCAGGAGCATGAAACCCAAGTGCAGCGATAGGTGAAAAAAAAAACAGCATGCTTTAGTGAAAGGTGGTGGTATACTTGATATTTCCTAGTGGGGGGGGGGGGGGGGGGGGGCGCCCGAGCGCTCCATTGCCATGCAGCTGTTTCGCTATTGGTAACCTTCGAATTCCTGAGCCCATAAAAGACTGCGAGATCATCTAACTGTAGCTTCGCACGTTATCGCGTTTTATTTCCTTATCTGGTTTAATATGAACCATGGATGTGCCAATCAGATTATATGTACCTAGGAAGTTTTTTTTTCTCTTTTATCGTGCACCTTTCCGCCTTCGCCATTACTTCATTTTATCACTGTAAGAAGCGGACTTGCATTCAGCTTCGAGCTGTCACTCTGACTTTAGGTGTCCTATCAACTTTGACTATATATAGAATGTCAGGCCTGGTAAAGGATATAGATAAACTATTTCAACAAGAAGACGCTGAGTGGCGGAAGGCCCGATCGTCACGTTGAATTTTCGAAGCGTGGAGCTCGTTTTGGACGTCGTATCACCAGAGTGCGTCACCCTCTAGATGAAGTATAGACGGTTTGACCACCGGTACGTAGCAAAGCGACTTTACCAGCACGCGTCTCCACAGGGGCTAATCCTTCTTAACGTAATCTCTAAAAGCGATCTCCCGTGCCTCGCAATGGAAAGGCACAGGATGAGATTTTTTTGTTTGTATATAGCTGTTTACCATGCATGACGAGTCCTAAAATTGCTAAACTGAAAATTTCGCTCTGAAGTAGGCTTTTAGTGCGATGACCCCGAGTGAGCCTTTCTGGTTGTTTCTTTTCTTTTATTTACCGCAGAAGCTTACCATCCTTAGGTTAGCGAGAACAGCGAAAATCCTCTCGCTCAAAAGATCAACGAACTCTGTACTGGGACAGCAAACGCAGCTCTACGTATGAACACGTAGCGCCAAAACTCGTACATACAAGATGAACGATAGTGTTCAGGCGCAAAAAGGATCAGCGTCAAAGAGCTTAGGCTGCGTGGTATAAAATGCAGCTTTCGCGCGCATCTGTCTAGACAACTTGCTCTGCGCAGGAGGAGAAGACCGCCTACTCATCTGCCGTCCCCACGTGGGAGCGGCCCGTGGCGTTGCTCTTAAAAAGTAGCGTTTCTCAGGACCCAAATAAAGTTCACTCTCTGTCTGTCTGTTTCACACGCACGAGGCAGTAAGTGCATAGGCTGCACGTGCGCTCGCGCGTGTTGTTTCGGCTCCACCTCACCGGGATTAGGCTGCACATTGAAAGGTGTAGGTAATTTAACCCGACCTTGTCGCGTTATGGGTCGCTTTATGTGTCACTGTATTGCGTGTCCATGCGACTATTTTACGTCAGCTTTAGTGTCGTTATGTGACCGGATTGTATTTTGTGTTAACTTCACTGTCTTTATGGGAGGGGACTTCATAATTATGTGAATTTATATGGATTGGCCGAAAGGCTTGTACGAGCTGGTTTTAAGTTCGATATTGTGTTGATATTTTTTTTTCTTTTTCATGTCTGTGGTTTCACTTCTCTTCACAGTATACACATGTTCTTTTTTCCGGCGCAGTCCACTTATGCACCTGGGCCCGAATTCACAAAACTTCCCTTTCGTAAGTGCATTTTCCCATTGGTCAGCCGGTTCGCTAATAATATGTCTCACATCGTGATTGGCTGAAATATTATCTTACGAACATTTTTAGCGTAAGACGTTCTTGTGAATACGGGCCATGTTTCCAGAGTCTCGGCGTGTTTTAACAGCGGAGCTGCTTAAGCCGAGCATTGGCCCGTGACGCGGTGAACGGAAATGATCATTGTCATGAATAAGCGGCACGCGCTCTCTCCGTCCTCTTCTTCGTCTTCGTCCTCTTCTGCTTCGCTTCAACACCGTGCGCGCCGATTTCTGCCGGCGTGGCCTGTAATAACTATGATGGGTGAGAGAACGATACAGAGATATAGAGAGAGATTCAGAGATAGAACGAAAGAGATAGAGACAAATTGTTGGAAAGAAAGAATTATTCACAAGGCTGGGTTCGAACCTGCGTACGCACGATCCGAAGGCGAGCGTCCTACCCACGCGGCTATCCAGGCACCTGGAGAGAATGGCATAGCCTTGTATACTGTAGTATAGCAAGTGGGTGGGAAAAGGAAGTGAGGGTGAGGAGGAGGGGAGAGAGTAAAGCATAGCATAACGAAGAAATGAGAAAATATAGAAATAAGAAATGAAGAAAGACAGAGAGAAACAGAGAGAAACAAATAGAGAGAAGAAGATAGAAAGAAGAAGAAGCAAGCGAGAAATAGAGAGAGAGACAAGAAGGGTAGAAGAAAGATAGAAAAGAAAGAAAGAAATAAAAACCTAACAGATGAAAAAAAACAGAGAGAAGATTGAAAAAGAAAGAAAGAGAGGAAGGAAGAAAAAAAAAAACTGAAGAGAAACACAGAAGGCCTCCCAGTTCCGCACTTCCTTCAGGCTTGGCACCACTGGTGCGAAGCTGCTTTAATTTTTTTTTAATTTTATTTTAAGCGCAGTGTACCGAGGGCATGTAGTACAGCTGAACGTCAGACGTTTAGAGACCGTGAGACACTAGAAAGAGCTCAATGTTCCCGCTGCTTCGAAAGTTAGAGTTCAATTTAGATGTCTGACCTGTTCTGAAACGGGCTAACGACATGTACTGTGCAGGTCGACCGAATAGAGTCACAAATTGCTGCGAAATTCAACGTTTTTTCAGGCTTATAGTGGTCTCTAAACTTTTGAAGCCGGCTGCACAGTGCCCGCGAATTGAAATGCGACGTGAAAACTTTTAGTGTAAGGACTGGTATAAGCAATCGCTCCCCATCTGACTGCTTAGGGTGCATGATGTTTGCTCAGATGTAACTGTTCTAGTCGAAAGTACGCCGACATTACACTAAATGAGGATGGCGGAAAGGAAAGTACGTGCATTACTTCGCCCTAGGTTGTCGCGTTTCAATCCGTGAGCACTGCGCACCAAGGAAATGCAGCTGAAATACGACGCATATTTTTTTCAAGGCCCGATTGGCCACCAAATACGAACCACAGTGAAAATCCGATGACGCAACGCTCAGATGGCGCAATGTAGCGATCAACGGCATCCCTTACCTGCGACCTCCCGCCTACCGCAGGAGGTCGCAGGTAAGGGATGCCGTTGATCGCTACATTGCGCCAAACTGGCTACTTTACGACCCCGTATGACGACGAAAATTGTAGGTTGGCTCCACGGCTACTTTCGAACTTCGGTTTCGGCGCACTAAGGAGCTATTTTTCTTACTATTTTCAGATAAAACACCATGTTTCGAAGCTTTTCTGTCGCGTCCGACGATGCACGCGCTTCCTCCCTTCACCAGCAGGTTGGTGCGCATTGAGCCATCCCGACGCAACGCGCGGCATGCCTCCAAATACGGAGTGGCGGAATTGCGTGCATGATGGCAAATGCGTGTCCAGCACGCTGCTCACGGTGCTCGCCATTTATGCTGGTACTACTCACAAGCTTCTAATTTCAATCCACAGCGCGTGTATTCGTGTGAACTTGACAAAAAGAGAGATCCGCAACAGAATGACTGGGCTGTTCATCATCAACCATATTTCACTGTCTGAAGCTGGACTGGTAAACTCTCCGAAATCAAGTTCGGTCTGCGGCGGTCAACGAAAAATTGCTTCAACGCTTTATGTTCCTTTTTACTTGTTCGCTGGAATTGGTCCAAAATACTCTGTATCTATATATTGTACATAAACTATGTACAGGCGCACTGAATCAATTCTAATTTATTTATGTGCAATTATCCGTGATCTCAAGGTCAAGCAAGAGGAGAAAGAAAATCATGCTCTTATTTCTATGGTCTTGCTTGTATTCAAAATGCATTATTTATTATTCAGTGAGAAAAACTACTCATATAACACAGCTTCTGTCCTACTTGGTTACAAATTTGGCGACAAAGTAATTGGAATGGCTTTTTTGGCTACTTTTAGCTTGAGTTCTGACTCCTTTTCAAATCGGCCCAACGGCAGCCCTGTCGCACATCTCAGTTCTGAGCACGCAGAGGGCACCTTAGCATGTCTCGAGCAATAGATTCTGCCGCCAAGTGTGAAGCGCGCGCTGTAATTCGATTTCTGCGTGCTAAGTGTTACAATGCGGCTGAAATTCATCGACGAATAAGTAGTGCGTATACGGCACAATTTTAATAAGTGACAGGAAAGTACGGTAGGGGTGTAGAAAATTTGAAGCAGGACGCACAGACGTTCATGATGAAGGCGGACAGGGAAAGAGGCGAGGGTCAGTCAATGATCTTGTTCAGTGAGCGGGTCAGGCGATTCGAGTAAATTGCCGGGTCACAGTTTCTGCGCTGAGTGATTCTGTGCTGAGGGATGAGGGCTTAGGTCCCTCTGATTACCATATCATTGCTCACATGAAACGCTGGCCAGCAGGACAGGAGTTCAGACAGCGAGCTGCAGACCAGCGTACAAAGGAGGAAGGAAGGAAAATAGGGTAGAAAGGAAGGCAGGAATGTTAACCACTTTAGAATGACCTGTGTGCTGCCCTGCACAGAGAAAAGGGATGGGGGAGATTGAAAGAAGAGTAAAGAGAGAGAGAAGGGAAACCAGCGTACAAGACTGGTTGAAAGCGCAGGCGGCTGCCTTCTACCAGGAGGGTATTCGCACCTAAAACGAAACCCAGGAGGCGCTGGAAAGTTAGGCAACACAGGCAAAGATGGCGGCGGCAAGGAGGTCCGTGTGCAGATCGTTGCTGCTGGAAATACCGTGTTTCCCTAGAGTGCGATGTGAAAACGTGGTGTTTTGTCGAAGGTGAGAGTGTATTGGTGCCGAGTACCTCATTTGGTTGTCGCGAAGGGCAACATGGACGATAAAATAAATGTTGTCACACTGTTCGTGTAAACGTCTGGCGTGAATTCGGACGCACAAGAAATCCCAGTGCGGCTGCGAAGTGTTTTGTTAAGCCTGTGATCTCTAGTGGCCAATCCTCCTGGACTGCTGGCGGCGGCTGCATTTTCGATGGAGGCGAAAATGCTTGAGGCCCGTGTCCTTAGATTTATCTGCCACGTTAAAGAACCCCAGGTGATCGAAGTTTCCGGCGGCCCTCCACTACGGTGTCTCTCATAATCACATCGTGGTTTTGGGATGTTAAACCCCGGATAATATTTATTAGATATCCTGCACTGCTGGCTTTTTAGCGAAGTGCAAACGCATTTTAGCCGTTCTCATCTACTGCTAGGTAAGTTCTGCTGCGCTGTCACGGGTCGTGTCGATCAGCAAGGCAGACAAACTGTTGGACAGTGTTTTGAAGGTAGGTGAGCTAACGCCCTCGGTAGTTGCCGGCGGGTATCGTTTATCAAATGCTGATTGCCTAGAGCATCACGGCGACACGTCAGCATTTTGCAGCTACTTTGTCAACCAGTTACTTCGTGGCGTCCTTGTATAATTTGTTAAAATCCAAAGAATGAGGCAGTGATGGTCCCCCGAGCGAAATAACGTTTCATGTACAAGAAGAGGCGGAGAGAAATCACTACTAACTGCTGAAGAAATGATTGCAGGAGACTTCTTCACCATTTCTTGCAATGCGCAGAGCCTTATTGACTTGCCTGTTTGTGCGTGTGTGTGTCAGCTGATCCGCATACGTGAGCGGAATTGTGGTGCCCGCAAATTCTTCTGCTTACCTGCTGCTACAGCAGTGTATCGTTATAGGTTGGTGCAAATTGGCCCCTTCCTGCTGCCTGTACCCTACGATGAGACATCAGGGAGGCTATACCAGCGTTACTAGATTAGGTTTGCTATACCACTTACGCGTAACCACAAATCAAGAAAATCGAGCGCGCAACATCTAAAGAGCAAGGCTCAAAGCTACTATACGTCATAATATAGCAAGCATCTCAGGCCTGCCTTGACGCCACGCAGCAAGCACGCTGACATCAACACTACGAAGATTTCGATTTTGCCCGCCGCTGTGGCACAGTGGTTTCGGTGCTTGGATGCTGACGCGATAGACGCGGTGTCGATCCCAGTTGCGGCGGTCGCATTTTGATGGGATGAAATGCTAGATGCACGCGTACTGTGCAATTTCAGAACCCCAGCTGGTCGAGATTATTCGGTGCCCTCCCCTACGTCGTCTCTCGTAGCTTGTATCGCTTCGTGACGTTCCCACGAATCGATTCCGATTTATTCCAGCTGTGTTATCCTTAGGATTCGTTGGCCGTTCAAAGAGTGCAACAAATTTTTAGTGCTGCGGCGTAATACTTGTTGCTGAAGTGCCGAGAACAAACAGCCATCGTCGGAGTAACTTTGCTGATGCGGAGGTTGGGTATTTAAGTCGTTCTTCACGGTATACTAAAAAAAAACGGAAACTCATGAATAGATACTATCCCGCCTTTCCGCCTCGCTGACGTGCATATCGAAACGCAGAAAAACTGCTTCGCAACGCATTTTTTTTCTTTGCTCACGACGAATCCATCCGCCAGAACCGCTACTGCACGTGCGAAAGTGAATGTCGTCCGCTACATGGACCTCAATAGCATGTTTCGCGCTTTCTCCGCTAGGTGGCGTATTGGCTCAAATTATTTGCGAATAGGAAAGTTGGTGCCACGCTACGACTAATGTCTAAATCGAAAGGGCTACTACGTAGAGAGGTAGCTGGTATGTGTACCTAAATGTTCCAAATAAAGCAGTTTCAATTTTCACTCCCGTTTATTTCACGAGCAATCGGACTTCGAAAAAAAAAAATAGCCCACGAAATAAAACCTATAGTAACTGGAAGAAACGTTTCGGTAAGCTCGGAGTGGCAGAAGCACGAGGTATTTTCCGCTCTAGCGCGTCCCCGCGAGTAACCCTATGCATCGTCATACGCCGCCGCGAGTGTCCGAGCCGGCGGCTAGGTTGGGGCCTTATTTCGTCGCCTACGGCTGGGTGGTGGCCGGGAGAGGGATTAATCGCCGGGCAGCCACCGGCCGTCGCGCGCGCTCGAATGGAATGCGCGCGGCTTTTGCGCCGCAGAGAGCTTGTCCTCATGAATGACCACTGTGCCACCGGTAATTAACGAGCCTCCGGTCTCCTTGAGCAATTCCCGCGAACACTCGTGCGCGCGCCACCAGGCTTATTTGGCACGTCGGGAATGATAATGAAGAAAAAGAAAGGCAAACAAACGAAACGGTCGAGCGAGAAAAACGAGAAGAAAGAAACAAACTTGGGGCGTGGAGCGCGCGCGTGCGACCACGCTTTTCGCATAGCGTCAAGCGCGCCGTTCTAGATTGAGAACTAGTGCCCCGCGGGTGGGGGTTGCTGTTATACGGCAGCTGCCGGGGAGCTTGCAGCAAGGACGTTTGGAGCGCGCGTGTATATATAACGCTCGCGGCGACAGTTTTTGAGGACGGTGAGAAACGGGCGCTGAAGTGGGGGACTCGTGTTTGAAGGCTCTCGTAGTTCATACGCGCTGGGGGCTCGGTCTCTGTCGGTGTATATAAGAAAGGATCGAAGGATGACAAGGGACACGCCATCGTTCGCACTGTATAAGCAACGATGGAGGAAAGAAAGGCGTTCGCCCGACTAAGCAGGCACTGCGTGTCGCAGCTGCCATGCCAACGACGCAGTTTGCAGCAGTATATCGGGGCGAGAGCGCACGTGCAGTGAAATTGACTCATTCACTTCCACGTAGAGGCAGATATGTTCCCATTTGCGCTTCTCCTCTGTGTGTCTCGTCAATGCTGTACCGAACACGCACAGTCCTAGACCCCTTCAAACGTCGCATATATTTGCGAGTTCACTTGCTCTAGGGTCCCAATGGTTACTGGCGTAGGGCGAGGAGAAATTAAAGGAGAAGGCTAAGGTACTGGTACACGAAAATTAACCAAACATCTGGAAATATTCGCTAGTGCGCACATATAAGAAACTATTTCACTTGAATGAGAAGGTACCTGGAACTATTAAGGCATGCAGAACGTTAATGTTTAAGTAAAAGAAAAAAAGGTAACTTATGCTAACAATCACTCGATTCAGCACAATACGCTATGGTAGCATGGCGACATTTAAGAAGTAATTTCTAGAAATTCGACCGCTAATAGAACAATGATCCCACTTTCAAGACACGCAGTTCATGCTATTTTTACATCGTTAGAGATATGCAGAGCAGTAATATATAGACAAAGAGGGGTGGGGGGATAAACAAATCTTTGCTGCGATAACTCACCTTCAAAATCAGCTTAAGTTGGCTGCGCACGAGCATTGCCCAGCATGTCAAAAACTTGCAGGCCGAACCCATCTCCAGCGGTTATACGTCATGCGATTACAGTGGACCAATGCTAAAAATGGGGCAACACCGATCTTTACTTTACTTTGCCGGCGATCAGATCGAACAAGCAGGCACACCGTACCAGAAACTCCGGGAAGGGAGGCACATTGAGAAGTTTTCTTCATAGCAGCGGCTGTGCTTTTGGTGACCTATATTTCTCGCACTGACGATATCGAAGCATCGTTTGTCTTTTCACTGCTCAAAATGCCGCATGGAACATATTCCGCAACCAGCGCGCATGCAGAGCTTATTCAGACGGCGTGCCGACTATAGCGGGTCTATCGAGGAAATATTGCAATATTGAAGTGCATTTTACAGATAGAGTTCCAGTTGGAGGTACATGTTATAGGTGGAGGTGGAAAGGACCAAGCAGGGGGCACCCGACCAGAAAACTCCGAGAAAAAGGGACACAAAAAGGGTTGTGCTCGTAATGGTAGTCTGCACATTGCTACCCAGATACCGCTTGTTGTGTCCCTCCGTATGTATTTGCGAAGACAACCGTGTCAGCAACCGGCCCATATGTAGAGGCACATATCAGATGGGGGTTGGGTAAAAAATCACGCACGCATGCGCCGTTCGCTCATCGTGGCTTACTTGTGCACTTTGGGATTCTTGTCTAGCAGGCAGGTAAACTGACGCCGACAAGAAGAAAAAAAAATCTTGGCGCATTACATCAACAATGCTATCTTATTAGAATACGAGGCTGTGGCAGAATCTGTAACGATGCACTGCTGCGAAACAAATGAGCGGACCACGTTTTGGCGTGGACAAGGAACTGGAACTTGACGTCACCAAGGAAAAAAAATTCAGGCGGCGACCAAATCATGTGCTGGCGAAGCGAATTCTTCGGTAACCGAACCGATTGAGAAACACCGGCCCTGGTTCGAGGAGCTCGACGCGTCTTAGTGTCTTCGATACACATATGCATTGACAACACGGATCACGACCGCATCTTGGGGATTCAAGCGCTTTAGTTCTGAAGTCAAGCAGACAGCCCTCTATTTTCCGTGTGCGCGTTTCTATAACAGTCATTCGCGATGACACGACAACGTCTTCGTCTATCGGACGTAATGTTACGACTTCAGCCAATTGAATCCATAGCCTTTATTTCCTTCGCAAACCGTTGCATCTCCAAACGAAGGACACGTCACAAACCCAATAAAAGGTGGAACCATTCCACTCTGTGAAGGTGGGTCACCAGCGAAGCTGACGGGTGCGCGCTCCCGCCTCTGCTCTCATCGGCGTTCTTCATATATATAAGCGCGCTGCTCTTCGAGCGTTCTCACGATGCGCGGTCGACGCATACTTGCCACGCACGACCGCGCCAGCGCAGCGCCTAGACTCGAGTGACGTAGCGAAACACGTACGAAAGGCGTACCGCTCTACTGAAGCTTTTTGCACCTCACGTGGTGTTGCAGTGCCTATGGTATCGGTCCACCTTGGAGCAATCGACGATGTCAGTTGGTGACGTCATGTAGTGACGTCATCATGTAGCGGCATCATGACGTCACGAGTTTTGCTGATGTGTTACATCATGGTGATGACGTCATAATATGAGTCGTTGGTCGCTCGAAGAAAGTCACGTGGGTTTTCAGTTCGTGGAGAGACGCGGACGGACGTCGCAAAATCAAGGAGGCGTGCCATTAACTGCTCCGCCGTAATAAAAGTATACAGACAAGGCGGTGGTAGGCCATATGAAAATTGGACTCTGTTGCTGTGCGATCTCGAACGACCTCGAGCTTGCACGCCTCCTCGTAGCTGCAGCCTCCAACTACGAGACGAGAACGAAAACACACAAAACAAAAATATTACACCATCTCCCACTAAAGGGAACCATGTGGGGATGCGAAGCAGGGCATCGGTCGACTTAAAGTTCCCTTCATCACGGGCACCTTGCCCGATGTTAACGCGTCCTTTCAAGTGGAGCACACCATAAATTCACCGTAGTTGTTGTTTGTATTACTCGTCCCGAACTCTTGTTGGAGCACGCCACGCGGGCACTCTAACGCGGGTTCATCGCGCGTCTTCAGAATCTCGTTCCCCGATGCCATCACGTGATTGCTGAGAGAGTGTAACGGCGAGAGGCCATAGCGTCTTACACAGGCCCGAACGCGCTAGCGCGTGCCAGCGCGTTCTGGCTAGGATACAACGAGTTGGTTCATCGCGTGTCTGCAAAATCTCGTTCCCCGACGCCATCACATGATCCCTGAGAGAGAGTAAGGGGTAGAGGCCACAGCGTCTTACCAAGCCCCTTACACAGGCCCGAACGCGCTAGCGCGTGCCAGCACACATGGTTTTGTCTGCGTTACGCCAAGCTAGGCAGCATACGGTAGCCCGGGCCCCTAAAGCGCTCTGCACGTATCATCATCAAGGCGGTCAAAGAACAAGAGGAAGAAGACTTCTCCTTGGCGCGAGCGCGCGCTCAGATGGCTATGCCAGGTGGTAGAAAGCGGACGGTCGCCAATGTAACTACGGACACAGCCCAGCGCAAAAGCTGCTTCGCATCTAAAATGGGGGCCCAGTAATTTCGGGCATAACTTTCGCACACGTATTCACTATGGCGCGGACTTTCTCATCCACAGGAACGCCCAGCCACGTTTCCCCTTTCAACGCGCCTCCACGCGTTCTTTTCCGACGCGTTAGGCAGCAGAAGTGGACGAAATGAACGTGGCCGTGTTTGACGAACGTAAGTGTAGAACAAGAGAGAGGAAGAGAAGGAAAGAGATGTGAGTGAGGACTACTAGGGCCTGGGCAGAGCTTGAGCTCCGGCGGCTAGGACGAGTCCGCCCGTCCATCAGAGCAGCTCTGAGAAGCCGCCGCTATGGGCCGCGCGTACGTGGAGTGACGACGTCCCTGAATCCCCCTTCTAATAACGCCGCACGCGCGCACATTTTTTCCCCCGTCGGGAACAAAAGGGTCGCTTCCCACGTAGATGGGCAGATCCACGAATAACGAAAGAGAAAGTAAAGGAGAAGCGTAGAATAAAGTAAAATTCGAGACACGAAAGAGACAGGCGAGAGGCGACGGCCACGTATAGAACGTAGAACACTCCCGAACGCTCGCTGGCTCAGCTCTCGCGCTTCCGCCCAAGCGAGAAACCGTGAGCGCCTGGCGATCAGGAAACAACGCCGGTGCTGCTGTCGCTTGAGCTGTGTGCGCGCGCAGCGCAGCCAATGAAAGCCAGGAGAGCGAGCGAAAGAAAAAAGAAGCTACCAGGCGGAAATGAGCGGAATAATTCGCCCGGTTTCTTGATGCGGCGGCGAAGTGCAAGGGCCAGAATGCAGAGGCAGCGAGAGCGGTGACGGGAAGCTCACGTTGGGACCGACGGCAGCTCTCTCGCAAAGCAAATCAGAAAATTCCGACGCCTCCCCCCCTCCCCCTTCTCCCTCCTCGCACCGCCACCTCCATCTCACATCCCCATCTCGCGCACACCTAGACGAATGAAGTTATGATCGTGCGTTCCTCTTCGCCGTTGCTTATTACAAAGGCTCGCCGACTATGAAACGATTCCGGAGCATGGTCCTGGCACTTGCCCTTTCTGTAGCTTCGCAAACTAGTGCTTTTTTTTTTTTGCTACTTCTGCTTGACGTACAGCGCATGACTTCTCGTCGGCCTGCGTGCTGACTTCTCTGCATACATAGAATGGCTGCCGTGCCCTATTCGCAGTGCTCGCTTTTGCTTTTTGGAATGCACTTTCCGTTCTCTTCACGTTCTCTTCTGTAGATTTTTGCTGTTGCTTCGCATTGCCGGCCTAAAATATGCGCCGATTAGGTAGACTCCACGGCGGGGTTTTGTATGTACAGTAACGGTTAAGTCAGGACAACATTTTCTCACATAATCAATCATCGCCGTTTAAAACGTTAGTCGGTTTCTGTCACTTACTTTTCGACTCGCGGCGTCAATCGAAGCGGGAAGCGCATTTGTAGAGTTGAGTCAGTGGGCGGTTCGAGGAATGGCGGTGTCGATAGCAGCGCTCTCATTAGTATAACTTGTCTTTTTATCGAGATTCTTATCGAGAAAGCCAGGCGCTTATGGCAAAGATGAAATCGGAACGCGAAGGTTGAGAATGAAAAACTAAGAAATTCCTGGTAAAAGAGGGAAGATGATTTGAAGTATTTCGCAGTCCGACGCTATTCAGCCGGGCGCCTGCACGAAGTATAAAGTTCTGATGAAATTTCCTTGACTAGATCGTTGACTAGACCTTGGCTATAAGAAGATTCTGACTACGTTGTGAAAACACAAATGCGTGTGGCGTCACGCTTCCTATTCGTCGGTGTTTATTTTTTCTTCTTTCCCGTGTTGGAGAAGAAAAGCCTTTACACAAAGTGTGCCGTTGATGAATGGAATATCTTAGGGAAAAGAGCGTCTTGAGATGTATAAAACTTGCTTTTGACGTCATGGTTTTTACTAGTGCGTCTGATCCTGGGTCCTGAAAAAAATAAAAAGAAAACTGGCTTGGGTTTTCGCATGTCACTTATTATTTATTTTTAAAAGAAACAGAACTCCGGGCATTAGTTATTCAACTAAGCCATTTTTTGTTGCTGCTGACCTTTCAACAATGTCACCAAGACGAAGCCATGGTTAGTGCAGCTTCCAGGTTCTTTATTATTCAGATAGCGAAGCGAGAAGATAGTGAACATTTTACACTCGTACAAAGTACCTATTCGCTATCACACATATACTTCCAAAAAGCAGCAACGTTCGCAGGAAATGTTCGTATGTAAAGTTCTTTGGAGAGCATGAGCATCGTCCATTAAAATGGTTTGGTGTGATTTTCTTTTACTGTCGTTAAATTGGCATTTTCAAAATCCTTCAAGGATCGCAAATTCATCTAGAAGATATGACACACGTGAAAAAAAAAATAAACGACTCGATACAGGCAACGTAGGTAAAAATAACAGTGCAACGAGCCGTTCCTCGCTTTTGCGTTTCGAAAATTTCAGAGGTTTTTGCAATTTTGCGTACAAGATCTCTCATTATTTTGTCAGTTCATGCCTGCTTCTTCGATGTCCTCATTTATCCCGAAATCGACAGGAACTGCAGCCGTGAAAACCTATATTTAACTACATTAATTAACGTATAACCGCCGACGGCTCGACGAACCACGACGCAATTAACTCTAATGTCTTGATGACCTAAGAGTTCGGTTTTTACTGCTCTACCTTTCTTTATTACTAGTGTACATACAGTATTGCTCGCCTGAGTCATGGTTCATTATAGCTTCGAATTCTCGCGAGTGCCCGTTCGGCATCGTTCCTGGAATCCTGCTCGATCTTATTAGACAGCGGCAAAAGGTCCTTCACCTCTGATCTATTCGTTTTCACTTTCTCTCTTCAAGTGTTCTCCCAACGCAGTTCTCACTTTGTGCGTATGCAGATGTCGTAACAGCAAAGCCCACGTTCAAAAAATTTCTCTTCTATTTCATGCTGAGCGTCTGGCGATCAACCACCCCTCAAGGTGGCCATATCGTTATCGCGTCGGCTGCTGTTGTGATTAGCGGCTGGCGCCTGAACCCCGGCCATCTGGTAAGTTCTCTGACGTGAGATACCGTCAGGGAATACGGGCCCTGGTTATCCAGCCGTGGCCCTCGTTTTTGTCTGCCGATTTGTTTATTGCGTATTCGTCGAGTAAAAATAGCACAGCGCGCATAGAATATCCGTGTAAAACATAATAATTTAAAGACTGCACATTTCTTTTACCAACTATTCCGCGAAACCTAAGTACAACTTTACTTTAAAATATGACAGAAACTTTAGCTATTTACCTGATATTCTTTACGAGGATGTGGAGAACCGTAAGTGGTTCTCCACATCTCTCACACAATGGCGGATCGCCACCAGACAAAAGGTGTGAATGTGTTGAGTGAGTGTGTCCTATTTGTAGCCTTGTAAGTGTGACGTGTGTAGCGGGATCTGGATACTGTTGGCCAATTTTCAAGTCTCAGTTTGATAACGTGCAATTTGTTATCCGTTTCCCTATCCCACAGGACAGTGGGATGAGTTAGATGGTCTGAAAAAAAAAAAGCACTTTTTACTACCCTACCGACAGCAGCTCCCACTACACCCTGGGATGCTCATCGGTAGGGATCCGATTTTTAAACCTCAATCACTGTTTAGGTTTTTAAATGATGTACATAGTTTTCACTGCATATTTCGAGCTGATCCGCAGCACGACCTCTGTACCGAGGTCGCGGCTGCGGTGACTACATCCCCGCCATGGTTTTATGATCATGACCTTTCGCCATCCACTTTCACTGGACATACTTCACGTCACTGTCATGATTTTAAATACTTCTATGTTTTTACCCGCGTTAGCGCGAGGAATTTTAAGGCCCCTATACAGCCACGCACCATGTCATTGTTCACATCTCTAGTCTGCTGAAATGGCGCTCTTTGGCCATCAAGTGGCCCTTGCGCCATAAAATACCACACATCATCATCATCATTACCTGATATTCTTGAAGTAGTTCTGCAGCAGTTTCTGAGATGACGCGCCCAACTGCTGTCTGTCGCTTAATTTTACTCCGAGATTTTACAACTACTAAAGGATTTCTTTCGACCGTTATTACAAACGTTCCTTTGAGTTGACATTTCCTCTCTGACACAGTGCGATTTCATAGAATCCGTAGTGGTAATGTCTTAAAGCTTCGTTGCATCTGCCACTATAAACATAGCTTAGTCATACTCCCCTTTGTTCCACCTACTGCTGTAAGCACAATACAGACATGTTCTTCTTTGTTCCACCTGCTGCTGTAAACATAATATATACATGTTCCCCTTTTTTTCTACCAGCCGCTATAAACACAATTTAACATGTTCCCTTTTTTCTACCTGCCGCTATAAACAGATTTAGACATGTTCCCCTTTGTTCACCCTGCTGCTATAAACAGAATTGAGACAGGTTCCCCTATATTCCATCTGCCGCTATACACATAATTTAGACACGTTCTCCTGTGTTCCGTCTGCCGATATAAACACAACTTCGATATGTTCCCCTTGTTATATACTCACCGCCTCCCTAATCAAACGGTCGTTGTAAAGTGAAAGTCTTCTCCTTGAAGCTGAGATAATAATAGGGGGCATACTTGCGACTGCTCGGTAGTGTTAGAAAATGACGTAGCTATTTCGCGGAATATAACAATTTAGTTAGTTTGCTTACCCAGTTTCTGTGTGAATTTCCGTTTAGATTAAGTTGGTAGCGCTTGCTTTTGCCAAAGGGCTGGCATAGAAAGGAACCCTTTAAGTAAGGGTATTATGCATTCTCGTCGTAGGGCTCTGGCTGTTGCTCTGACGAGACCGATTTTGACTCGAGACTCGGGCAAGGAGAAGCCGTCTGGCGACGTGGGATCGGTGTTTATACGGGGTCACACTTCGCGACCCTACCTATACATTCGTAAATCGGAAACGGACGGCCCGGGATCGATCACAAATACCGCAACCCTTCGAAATCGAGAAGCCCTCCGTAAAGAAAAGGAAGGAATAACGAAAAATAAAACCTGCCGGAAGAGTGACATGATCCGATTGCTTTATATTTGAAATATGCTAATGCCGACTCCGGTGACTCTGCCAACTCGAATTCCGGGTCACCGTCTGCCCGTTCGCTTTTACGGCTGCCGATTCTGCCTCACTATATACAATAGGGCAGTGCGCGCGCGCGTGCTCCTGTTGCGCGTCGGGCTCTCGAAATTGAATTTCGACGAGATGCGCGGCGCGCGAACTGTTGCGCCAACACGCGCTGGTCTCTGCTCCAGCTCTATAGGTCTAGCGAAATAAGCGACTCGGGCCGATGTCACGTGCGTTGGAGCCAAGGCGCGGTGTCAGCGCTGCTTGGACAACGCCGACGTACGAAACTTGCGACACGAATAGGTCGACAGACGAAAAAAAATAAGAAAGAAGAAAAGAGAGAAACTGGAAAAAAAAAGAGGGAAAATGGGAAGGGGGAGAGGAAATATCGCTGGGGGCGCGCATACCGCTGCCTAACAGCTGAAAGAGGTAAACGGAATAGTTTCTGTCTCACGAAGAGCGATCAAAAAATTCAATTGAGATAGAGTTCAACTCGTGGGCGTGCTGCTTAAGCGAGAAAAACAATCGAGCGTTGCGAGAGAAGGAAAGTGCGAGAGAGAGAGAAAGAGGGAGAGAGAGAAAGAGGGAGAAATGAGAGATGAAAGGTCTCACTCATATCATCCAAAGTAGCCGTCTGAGTTTTTTTACGCCATTAACAGACTAGCGCGATCAAAACATTTCCCACTGTCCAGGATCTCTGCGAACAATGCAGAGAACACTACTGTAGTCAGTTACAACCTAAAAGAACATATCAGCTCCGCCAACAGCCATCGCTGGCGTTCCCCCAGAGAATTTGCATAAATGCTACATCCAATAGCCCTAACTCATTTACGTGACGTCAGTCACTTCTCGAACGTTTCGGATAGTCGACTTTCCAATACAGACACACGTTTATGCCGCTGGTTTTAATTATGAAACTTGAACGTCCCAGTAAATTTGGTCAGGGATTCTGACATCGCTGCTCAACCAAATGTAATGTTTTAGGTATTAATGACGAACCGTTAACTCTTAATATGCGAACTATTTGCATTAGCCAGAAAAAAAAAGTACTTACGGTTCGAGCGGAAACCTGCTAAACCGACTGTCTTTCACAGGTGAATGGCAAGCACGCCATCGCTCTGTCGGCGGAGCCTACATTTTTTCTTAGCTTCTAACCGAGTATAGTTCCTTATTCATATTCACTAAGAAGCCTGGTGTTGAAAGTTGTTTCCTGCCCTGCCTGATCCCTAACTCCGCGCTTCTCGCAAGTTTAGCGAAAAAAAAAAAAAATTCATTGCAACGCGGGAGAGCGTAAAATGGTTCGTTGCAACACGTAGCACTCCGGTAGCGTTAACATATAGCCGGCAAGAACGAACGCCCGAGTTACGCAATATTTCGCGTCTCATATCTGTTTCCTTCTGCATGTGCCCTCAACACCGACGAAGTGCTCTAAAAAAATTGCGAGCCTTTCTCCGTGCTTACTCCTGTCCACTTCCTGGTATTTGTCGCGTCCGTGTTTCCGGACATGGTTTTATCAGTATTCTCAAATCGTTGCTTTGTGCCGATGTACGACGACGCTTTAAAGTTAAGCGTGATAAAAACCTCGTATTCAGCTATAAAGTCGATTAATAGTGCCCTGTAATGCGAGCACTACAATGCGTTAACATCAGTCCTTTTTCTTTTGTTTTCTTTTGAGGTGTCTGGTCGCAAGGGCTACGCTATTCCGCACACCGGACGTCCTCTATGTTTTCGAATTCTTAACGCGTGTACTCTCTTCGCTTCTGTCAGCGTCGTCTTAATGCGGTTCACACCATAAAATGCGACACGCATATGGGATTTGTTGCAGTGAACGATTCACTATATTGGCCAACATTCTTCGATGCACTTTACGCACTATGCAGCGAACATGGCTGGCCTACATGGTTTGTTCATAAAATAATGAGGCTGGGTCTGTTAAAAATGATTTATTTATCTGATCGGTACTTATTATTGAAATTATTTAAAATAATCTATTCTCCTTGGGCGTCGATACACCGCTTCCAACGCGATTCCAACGCTGCGAAGGCTCCCTGAAAGTCAGCTGACGTGACCTCTTTCGAAGACTCTGTGACACCCCGTTGGACGGCGGGAACACGGTCGAAAAGGTGACATTCCAGGCCGATGCAGCCCAGATGTGAATCCGGCAGTTTTCTTCCTGTTCCCAAAGCTCGAGAGAAGCCTGAAAGGCCGCAGTTTTGATTGTGTTCCCGCCATCCAACGGGATGTCACAGAGGCTCCGAATATTTTGAAGAATTTCGATCACACACACACAAACACACACACACACACACACACACACACACACACACACACACACACACACACACACACACACACACACACACACACACACACACACACACACACACACACACACACACACACACACACACGCACACACACACACACACACACGCACGCACGCACGCACACACACACACACACACACACACACACACACACACACACACACACATGCGCGCACACACAGATGGTCGCACTGAACGCTTGAGGGCAAACACAAGAAAAGCATGGCGCAAGTAGTTATAGGGTGATTCCACGTAAGATCAAACAAACGATGGCTGGTCGACCTCTTAAATTTATTTCAAAATTTTATATATTATTGCCTGATGAGTGGAAAGAAGAGATCCGCAATTTGTTTTGCCGCCAAAAATTTTTTCGAAGCACAGGAAATCTATAACGACGAAGAGGTGGAGTGGAGCGCTCATCCGCTCTGCTGTTCTGGCCAACTTTCGTTATGAATTCCACAAAATGTATTAAAGTTAGGTAGCTGAAAATTCTTTACCTAAATATATGCATGCTTTTGCTTCTGCTCAGGTATTTTTAGTTTTTATGTGTAGTGTAGATGTTTTTATAAAAAACCTCAAAATTGGCCCAATTGGCAAATTGGCAAAATTTTCTTTACTTTGAAGGTCTTTATCTAAAAAAAGCCTTGTAGCAGAGTGACAAAAATTCCGCATTAAGTTCTTCGCATGCTTATCTACCAAACTGCCGAATCCTATATTTATATAACTTTTCAGTAAAGAGATATGATCGGGATAAGTTCAAGAAAACACCGAACAATGGAAACTTCTGACGACAATTAAAAAAAAACCCAATTTTTAAAATTCCTTAAACTTTGTCCACTTATTCTCCTCCACATCAGCTTTCACAATCATTAAAAACATGTTGCATAATGTCGTTGCACTAATAGTTACGGCACCTTCAATGAGACCCTTAGGCAAGGATTAGTGCAACGACATTCTGCAACATGTTTTTAATAATTGTGAAAGCTGATGTGGAGGAGAATAAGTGGACAAAGTTTAAGAAATTTAAAAAATTGTTTTTTTTTAATTGTCGTCAGAAGTTTCCATTGTTCGGTGTTTTCTTGAACTTATCCCGATCATATCTCTTTACTGAAAAGTTATATAAATATAGGATTCGGCACTTTGGTAGATAAGCATGCGAAGAACTTAATGCGGAATTTTTGTCGCTCTGCTACAAGGCTTTTTTTAGATAAAGACCTTCAAAGTAAAGAAAATTTTGCCAATTGGGCCGATTTTGAAGTTTTTTATAAAAACATCTACACTACACATAAAAACTAAAAATACCTGAGCAGAAGCAAAAACATGCATATATTTAGGTAAAGAAATTTCAGCCACCTAACTTTAATATATTTTGTGAAATTCATAACGAAAATTGGCCAAAACAGCAGAGCGGATGAGCGCTCCACTCCACCTCTTCGTCGGTATTGATTTCTTGTGCCTCGAAAAAATTTTTGGCGGCAAAACAAATCGCGGATCTCTTCTTTCCACTCATCAGGCAATGATATATATAAAATTTTGAAATAAATTTAAGACGTCGACCAGCCATCGTTCGTTCGATCTTACGTGGAATCACCCTATAATAACATCAAATAACAAGACACCGTGCATGCGATGCCATGATGTCGCCGAACGTAAAATGCACCAGGAGATTAAAGGAACGGAAGCCGTAGTGATAATCTAGCAAGCTTGAGGCGACTTCAAAGCAGGGCACGGCACTCGGTTTAAAGGAAAGAAAGCATAAAAAATAGCCAGCGATCGAGCCAGCAAATAAAGAAAAAGCGCCACTTAGCGACAAGCCCTGAACACAAGATTGCAATCGAGTTTGACAATATACAAAAGAAGTAAGAGAAAGCAAACTTGGAGCGCCATGAAAGAGGGTACTTGAGAAACGAACTTTTATAACGAATGGCTGCGCGCGGCGCCGAAGACTTTGTCGCGCGCCTCAAAACGAAGAGACGAGTGGCAGCCTTTTTGTGCCAAGTTTTACAGAGCGCCCTCGTTCAGGAGGGGCTGCTGGAAATAAGGGATCCGCGTACGAACAAAAGAAGCCAGATATTGTTTCTCTCGTGAAAGATGGAACGAACGCGAGATGAAGTCTGCACTACGGCTGAGTCAGCGTATTCAGCCAGGTTGAAAGAAGTGAAGAACAAAATAAAAAACGAACACAAAAATCGTTCGGAGCAGCAGCAGCAGCAACGACTGTAACGAGGCAGACGTGGCGTATTAGCAGACAGTAAATTTTCTATAAAATAAAAAAGGGAGAGAAAAAAGAGGATAGAAAAGAAGGTCAGAAATGAAGCGTCGCTCGCAGGCAGTTGTTGATGAAGGCACGCGAATCGGGAATAGGAGAAGAAAGAAATAGCGTAAGAGAGGACGAAATCACGAAGAGCGCAGAATGGAGTTACTGCTTGGCTGTTTGCCCGCCTCGTCGAACAATGCGGACAAAGCGAGTCAGCGGGAAGAGACGATTGAGGAGTAATAACTCACGAAAAATGGATTCGCGAAAAGGAGGAGACAGTAAGAAGAGAGGAACGAGGCGGGATAGAAGCAGGAACGGAGATTTCCAAGACTGGGTGCAACGGCGCAAAAATAAAAAAATAAAAGAAAAAACGCACGAACCTCGTTTTAGACACAGGCGTGCGGGGAGAGAGTGCGTAGGAGGCGCATGGAGAAGGGGGAGGCGAGGAGAGCGGCGCGTTTGATGCCGGTAGGAAATGAACGGCCGAGGATGAGGAGAAAGCGGGCCGGAAGCAAGTCGGAAACAAAGGAGGAAGTGAGGGAGGACAGTTCCGGAGGAGGAAGACTCCGGAATTCCTGCGCACCGGGCTCGCACACTTCCGTTTTTTTCCTACGCCGCTCCGTCTGCAACTCGCTTCGCCAATGAGGCCGTGTACGCTACGTGTATAGCGCAGTGGCGTCGCAGCGTACAGACCCCGAGACACATGGATGGTTCATCCGTGCCTCCCCGGGCAATGTACGTTTCTCTCTGGAGCTCTGATGACGAGTACTGAGGGACATGGTGAAGGAGACGGGAGGGCGTACGCTACACCGATGATTGTTGACTTTTGGGCCCCCCATAGGGGCCAGGAAGCGAACTTTGTGGGAGGGAATGGCCCCCGCTGCTGAGTCAATATTGCGCTCTGAAGTGGCGGAGGCTGAACTGTTTGATCTGTTTCGCGGTTGTTACTTCATTCGTAAACTTGTACAATCTTCTATAGATGACGATGGCCCGAAACGGCGCTCTTTCTACCTACGCGTTTCTACTTTGAATGTGTTGCTGAGTTGCCAAGGGTTGCCTATACGGAGCTGCTAGCAGAAACTGGGAAGCTTGTCGATGAGGGCTGTCGATTTCCTCATCATTCTATCAGATGTGTTCAAATCAAACTCATTGTACTAAGAAGAGCAAAATAAGAAGGAGGGAGTGGCTGCTTATAAGGATGCAAGTTGAGAGAGGCGGGAGAAAGCAAGAAAGGCTGGAAAGTTTAGCTGACGTTTGTCCAGTCTGCTGCCCTACACGCGGGGAAGGGAAAGTTAAAGAAAGTGGGCAGGAGTTCAGATCAACAGCATGCCTGTGTATCCATCCCAGTGTAGTTGTGCTGAGCGGAAGACACGAAGTACTAAGGACAAATAGAACAGGACAAGTAGTGCGCTACTTCTCCTGTTCTCTTTGTCCTTAAAGGCCAACTCCGGCGATTTTTTGGCCATGTCAAAGTAATGGTGCTTTTATATTCCTAAGACGCTCCTGTCACGGGTCCGATAGCAGAAACACTCGGAAAATTGGAGAATAATTTTAAATAAGCAAAAAAGCGCAACACCGAAACCGAAACCCAACCGAGTATACTGTCTTCGCGTGACGTATAAGTGGTTACAAAACCGGAAATCATGCAAGGCATGCCGGTCCCGCCAGCGCGTAGTATGAAAGCTGCGAAAGCGGCGAAGAGCAGACGCTCATTTGAAAGGTGACTCCGTCGGAAATCTTGTGTGTGACTGACCGTGTCACGTGCACAAGCTGAGCTGTCGGAAAATTACAGCTGTGATTCCGAGGCATTTGGAGGCCAACTGTAATGGCCATTCCTCTTCGATGAAGTGGAACACACCTGTTTAGCTCTTTGCTTGCCTGGTTGCACATTCCACCGCCAGATGGCACCACCTGTCCAGGGAGCTCAAGTTTGTGGGGCCGTGATCAGGTAAAATGCTATCGCTGAGAAGTTCGCGGACTAACTAAAGCTTCTTAATATTGCTATGGGAAGAGTGCATAAGTCTGGCAATAGCGGCGTTCAACATCGCGTTGGTACGGCCGAAGGAATTTAATATAAGCCAAGTATGAGCCACCTTTCGCACCATTAGGTTACGTTGTTTCGCACGATGCGAAGCTCACCGTATACCCGGTCACGGTGCACCCTGTATATGCTACGGGAAGTCTTTCCGTGGTGTTTACGCATGTGCATTCTTTAGCCGGTACGGTATTACCGTACCTTCCGTGCGGTAAACCGGCATTGCTAGCAAAAACACTCTAATATAGAGACGCAGGGTAATCGTTAGGTGCGAGTGTTTCGTGACTGCCAACGGGAAATCGTGTGCAGCCCACAACGCGACACCACTTGCCACCCATCGCACGCAATACCACAAGGAACTGAAATTCACACGCCCAGCCAACGAAGCGCTCGCCAAACACTCGCGATTGTTGCCTTGCGGATAGCAGACGCTCTAGGGGCCCCTCGGTTCCGTCACTTCCGCTTAACAAAAATGACGTCACGCACCCAATGTTGCCAATAATTTTGGGAAGCGACGTGGGGAGAGTCGGGGCAATCAATAAAATTCATTTGCAATGAATGTGCGTATGTCTCCAGCTTGTAATTTGGCATATATAACGGGAACGTGAAAAGGAACGTACCCAGCGAATTTTATTGAGATCCATGGACCTCGAAAAATCGCCGGAGTTGGCCTTTAAGTCTTTTATGCATTTCGCTCAGCGTAATTACATTAGACTGTCGCACCAACTAGCCTTAAGTTGAAGCTTTGCTGGATGTCTGGGTACCTCAAATAATGCAAAAGAGATCGTGTGATTTTTCGGACTGATGAACTGTGAGGATGCGCTTCCTAGTTTAAGTGAGTGACGCTTACGACGTTTTGTCGTTTAAGTGAGTGAATACTAATGAAATGTGCAAGTAGACTCTGTGTATACTGGAACAAGTGACTGAAAAAGACAGAGCACATCTTACGCAGGTTACTCGTATTAAACTGCACATTTGCGTGATCTCAAGCTTTGGAGGAGAGCAGTGACCAACCCCAACCTCCATGTTCAGCGCATTCTTTTATTAATGCCTCTACAAGCAGGAAGAGCCCAGCGCATTTTGGGCTGAACACTCTTTTCTGTCGCTTTTTACAAAACATATTTTTCTTATCTCTTTGTTTCTTTTCATACTCAGGTAAGTAACAATTGAAGGTTGCGTCGTAAACTTCAACACAGAATACATCTTATACATTTGTGGGATCTCTCACGCTTCAAACATGGTCCTCATCGTTCGCGGAAAACTATCGTCTCACATCAATGTTGGATTCTGTGAATGGCTGCTTTCAAACTGGAAGAACTGTCAGAAGAATCAACTTCAACTTCACAGTTTTCGAGATTGGATGGATGGCCAGCCTAAACTCGCGTTCGCTGCTAGCGTCTTGAACATCCGTGTCCCTTATTGCAGGTTTTTGGGTGTAGCGCCGCGTATGAATTGATGAGAAAGAAGATGACAGGAAAGAGGCGCCTCTTTCCTGTCATCTTCTTTCTCACCAATTCGTACGCGGCGCTACACCCAAAAACCTGCAATGAAATACCAACTAGCCTGCATTGACACCCTTGTCCAGTGTCCCTTATGTTTGTTTCGTTCCTTCAAGCACCTTCACAACGCAGTTTAGAAAAACATCAAGACTGTTGGCACCTTCGCTACATAACCTGGAAATAAGGGAATACAGGGCTATAGAAAACAGTAAAGTAGACGTATGTACCTAATTTTTTACTTTTAGAAATAATCGAACTTTATCAAATTGTCATTAACATCTCGCTTCGGTTGGAGGCGCTTTACTTCTAACTTAGTAGATCTTGGGTGCATAATATATATATATATATATATATAATATATATATATATATATATATATATATATATATATATATATATATATATATATATATATATATATATATATATATATATACAGTGTTGTCGGTAACGCGTTACAAGTAACGGCGTTACCGGTAACGCGCTACTTTTTTCAGTAACTTAGTAACGTACTCGTTACTATTTCGGAACTGTAACGGGTAACGTACTTACGTTAAGATTTTTCGGTAACGTGAGGTGTCACGTTACTCGTTACTTTTTCATCCTGTAGGTGCCTTTTTCCCAGAGCTCGCCACGACGAATTCTTTTGTCGCAGCCTCGGAATGCTGTCCGCCTGCCAGGCACTAACAAAAAAGTGCAGGCGGAATCACTTTTGTTTGTGGAAAATGTGGGGACCAATTCCTAAGACGCGCCGACTAACTTTGGAAAAAGTTGGGCCATCGCCACACAAAGCTTGAAAAAAGCCGCGGAATCCGCCATGAGAAACTGTACGGACATGCTTTTCGTGGAAGTGGATTGTAGCAGGTGGATTGCTGGCACTTGCGCCTTTTCGTGCCCAAGAGACAGGCCGCCCGGAGAAAAAAGCGCGAGGGCTGGTTTACTCCATACCATGTACTGATCGTGAGGCTTAGTACGCGGGGGAAACAAAGAACTTTCCCGAGAGGCAACATAAATAGGACGTCCGCAAGTCCGGGTGACAAAGGAGTACACTCGGTAGGCACAGCGTGGTGAAAGACGAGCGCATCGAATTTAACATTCCCGCGTCGTTGACTTAGAAGCCAATTACTATAAGCGGCTTTTTGTGGAATCCTGACCCATCCAGGCGACAGCCGGTAACGTCAACCGGTCTACAGGTGCTCTGCCGATCGAGAGTCTGCCTCAACGGAGTTCTGCACATCATGGAGAATAGGCGTGACCCCACACGGGCACCCGCTAACTCCGTGTAACTCCCTCGTCGTTACGTCAACGGAGATGCGGTCCGTGTCACACGGTCTCCCTTACGCCAAGGAAGTTAAACGGGACGTTTCGCAAAGGGAGTTCGGCGATCTCCATTAGCGGCCGAATGGAGTACTCTCGCCCCCAGTAATCTGTAGTTACGGAAAAAACCGCGAACACAAAACAGCCGCAGTCAACACAATAATGAATTTTACTAATTTTGAAAGATATTTCACTGCCTAATCCATTCATAACGTGCGTTTAAAGAAAAGAAATACGCATATAAGTGCACATACTCTCTGCACCATGCCTCGAGAAAAATCGTCGTGCCGCCATTTTGAATAAGTGTCTCCGATCCGTGTGCATCGTCTTGTTTACGTCTGTGCATCTCGCTCCCTTCTTATTGCGCTGCCCTTCATTCTACATCAACACTACCAATAGTCATAACAGTGAGTGACGCGGGTTTTCTTCCTTCTTCGTCGACGCCGGCACTCGTGCTGGCAGTACATGCGGACTGTTGTGGGAGCCATACGCAGCAAAGGCTTCGTGGACTGGACGTTAGACCTGTGCTCAACCGAAATTGGAAAGGACAACGAGATCTGGGTGGTAGCGCAACTTCAAAGAGCTCGGCGACAACTTGCAGCGTGTTTGACAATCGGTACGCGTAGAAAAGACGCGTACCAAAACAAGCGTACAGTGTTGCCAGCACTCCTGTCAAAATTACTGCCAACATACTTGCAGGTACACGTTTATGTGATAAAGACAAAAAAATTGTAGCGGTGTGATTAATTTATTCTTCTATAATCACACATACCATTGAGAATGTTTTCAGCGTGATTACACGCGAAATCTTGCATGCAGACGTAGGTGCAGCAGCGCCTAATGGACCCCTTGCGGCTTCTGTCCGAAGCTCGTAAAACTGCCGTGTGACATGGGCACAACTCCATCTCCGTCAAACTCCCTCATGGAGTTTTACATTGATGGAGTTTAACGAAGTTCGGTGGTGGCCGTGTGACAGGGGTATTACTGTGAAAATACTTTTTCTTCGCTCTGTTTCAACCAAAACCCATGAATACCGCTGTCACACGAACAGCTTTAATCGCGGTTAAGCTAACTACGGTTACGGCCAACCACGGTTCAGCTACACGGCAGGTGGTTATCGCAAACGGGTGACTCAATGAGAGATCGTGACGGATCCCAAAATGGATGTTTTAGATTTAATTGAGTATTTTGTATTTTATGCACATGTCACCCAGTAGCCTGAAGAGGAACCTAGTTTTCTTATTACCTGCATAATTTACGAGCAAAAAATAGCGAACATATTCAATACAGAGGGACCGATTTTATTACCTGTCGTTCTCGAACGTTTACAGTGATGAAAAACGCAAATATTACCGTTACAAAGACATTTTGTGTATGACATGTATGCGCAACAAAGAGTAAAGTAACATTGTTTGGAACTTGTATAGCGAAGGAAACTATTTTTGAAAAGTTTCTAAATATGCGACATTTTATAGTTGCTACAACGTTGATAAGGCTTTTCAACTTTGTTTCGAAACTGAATATTGCTTCTTTCTATCTGCAACAGTTAAGTTTCTGGGTATTGAACTCCTGAGCGAACGAGGCTGATCTTAAACGCTCTATACAGGTTAACAGGTTATATAGGTTAAAGTGAACAAAAAAAGTATTTTCACAAATATGTTTTCTGTGACTAGGCCATTAAATCATTCTTTTATTACTACAAAATTTGCGCACCTATTTTGCTAGTAGAAGCACGCCGTCATAATTACTGTAAACTTTATTGAAAGTTCAGTGATGCTTTCTTTGCGGATAGTTTTAATAATTGAATCTCATAGTGTGTATAATGTCACATTGAGAAAAATGGCTTCACCATGTGGCAGAGTGAGAAGCCATCACATGCAATTCTACAGGCAACTTTAAGCCACTATAACGTAGCTAAAGTCCAGTGCATTTGTGCAAATAATTCTCGTTAAAGCAGCATTTTGGGTATAATCGTTGTTTGGGTTCTAAATTTTATGTGAAACGTAAATTTGAGATTTAAAAAAGTTCCTATTGCGGGTTCCTGCAGCAAAGACACATTGTTTAAAATTTATGACGTCGGCGTAACGGCAGTGGTAACGTCCGTTACCTTTTTTCGGTAACGTAGGGCGGTAACGCGTTCCTTTTTTTATAGTGTAACGAGTAACGTATTTAGTTACTTTTTTTCAGTAACGCCTACAACACTGTATATATATATATATATATATATATATATATATATATATATATATATATATATATATATATATATATATATATATATATATATATATATATATATATATATTTCCACGCGCGCTTCTTTTTGTCATTTTTATGTAACTAGTCCGTTACTCGCCGCGCCCTAATGTCTGGGAACCTTCCAGATTCCGTAGAATCTTCTAATAAGCTTGAGCGCGCAAACGCGAGCAACTGAGATTACTCTCGAACTAACGCGGCCACCAGCGATAAGGCTCGAATATTCGATGCTGCCTGTATAAATGTCGACGCGCCTTACCTCAAGGGAGATTATCGACGGCCTACGCCCTGTTCGCCGCTATCAGTGTACAGTGTGTATTACTGTAGTTTGAGTTTTCATTTCCCGGCCACAAGTTCGGCCAAATAAAGAGTTTCATCTTGAAGACGCCGGCTGTTGTCTTCGTCGACGTCACGACCACGTGACAGTATATATTAATGAGAACTAACAAACAATACTGCCAAGGAAAGTATAAGTGGCGGCATTGTTTGTTAGTTCTGTTACGTTTGGCCTTAAAATTCATCGAGGCAGACGCTATTGAGCGTACAGCTGTCTACCAGAATGTTGTCTTCCCCCCCGTATCGGCGCTTGGACGGAGGCAGGAACGCCGATTCTTCCTGGAGGAGCTTTTGCCGGGCGAGCGGACATGTCGCCGTGGATGGATTTCCCAGAAAAAGGACGTCGGAATTCGGAGACCCCTTTTTGGCTCGTTGTTCTCTGCGTGAGATAGCACCGCGGAAGGGATTCTCAGCCAGCCACTTCTGCCTTCTACCCTACCGCAGCAGGGAAAATTAACCCGTGCCGGAGGGAGCGGTCTGCGTGTTTTCCGGAATTCGACACACCCGCTTTATCGTGCGTTTTGGTCAGCGTGGGACTGCGCCGTTGAAGACGCTCCCATCAACCCAGGTGGGGCCTTCACCCGAGGCAGCCATCATTCAACGCTTCTTCCAAGTATTACTGGCAGTGGAAGCGGAGGTCATCGGCCCTTTCCCCTTTGGACTGAAACTCCTCGCCGACCTTCTCACCTACGAGTCTTCGGGGCGTGGCGAGTGTATTGTGTGACTCTTTGCCTCCTTTCGGGAGGCCGGACGCCAGGACGACAGGTCACCGGATTGGCGGGAGACGCTGACACCGGTTTGCCTGTGCTTCTGCAGTGACGGTTTCGGGGCTATATAAGCCGAAGACTTTTGACGTTATCTCTCAGCTCTCTCTTTTTTCACTCCAATCTCTTAACCATGTAAATAAATCTACGTTCCTTCTTGAAAGAACGCGCCTCCTCACTGGGAATCATCGGCTATGGGGACGGACGGCGGGAGCCAGCTACCGTAACGAGACCCGCCGAACCCCACTCCTTACAGTTCTCATTACTACTGTGCCTAACAAAGAAAAACGAGCCCTTAATAGTAATCTTCTTTCCCACAGACATGCAAGCACGTACACACACACACACACCACACGCACGCACCCCCCCCCCCCACACACACACGTGCACGCACGCACGCATGCACCCCCCCCCCCCCCCACACACACACAAAAGAGTAATTCATAAAGTTTCGCTAAGTGCAGTGGTTCTCAACAACACCAATAGCGCTTTAGTGTTTGCGCCCCTC